>NW_019211459.1:22036356-22166258 GCF_002443255.2 Varroa destructor
ATTCACAATAATTCATTATCATGTTCAGCATCATCATTACCATCGTCAGTAATAGTTATTATCATTTCCTGTCAGTCGTGGCGCTCTATTAGCAATAATAATTAATTATACTTATTACCATTGTCATATCTCCTAAGTATTCATTCGTCGTTGCAATTTGCTCTCTGCGTTTATTATTTTATAATAATAATAATATAATTTATCTATGGGTCTGGGTCGTGCGCTTGGCCTAGACGTCCATTGGTTCAGGCGCTTCTTCTTTATATTTATAGCTGACCCATGGTCTAAATACAACAGGGGCCCAAAGCTGGACACCGGCTAAGAAATTATAAGAGTCCAGCCCAGTTAGATACCGATCTGCTCCATCTTGCCTCGTCGTTAAATTGACGCCTGAACTAAGTCATTTAGACGAAAACAAAGAAGCCGTATTTTTCAACGTTGTTTACGAATAACGATAGGGCTTACCACCCAGCTATACATACACCTGACCGGCTGCCGGTAAATGGCAACGTCAAGCCAAAGCTACAAGAACGCTTTTACAGTTCTCTTAAATGGGACTTACTATTTTTGGTTATAATTCACTTAATAATAATCATAAAGATAATAAGAATATAATGGAGATGCAAGCCTTATTGATAGGAGCAGTTCTGAGCAGTTTCGGAACGCAAAATCTGAACAGAGAATTTTTAATTAAAGATATACTAGTCAGTTTATCTTGCGGTATGCTAAGATGATAGATGATACGGCATTAAGCCACTCCATTCAACTGAGTAAAATATCTAGATATTACCGTATTGTCTTTTGAGTTAAGTTATTTTTCAAAGAATCAATGGCCACTATCATGCGGAATCGTCGCTCGCTAAGTCACACTGTCTTTTGACTAACCGTAGTAAGTCTACCGCCTCGTCTTTCCCCCGTATGAGTTAGTCTAGTTACCGTGATCACTACGTAAGTTGACCAAAAGCCAGTAGTACGATCACTTCGCCATTTTTGGTTGCCTAGCAACCGCGCTCTGAAGAATCGGTCAATGACGCTGTTTCCTACCAGGCCTGCCGGACCTAACACACATAATCAATCAAGCGAGCCTGATATCCAAGTATGGCTCCTTCGACAAGCACACACACACACACACACACACACACACACACACACACACACACACACACACACACACACACACACACACACACACACACACACACACACACACACACACACACACACACACACACACACACACACACACACACACAACACACAAAATATTCGCGATAGATATTCAGCTTGCCATCTCAAATCCCCCAAAAATCTGATGGACCATTGGCACCATCCTAATTCAAGTAGTTCAAAAGTTGTTCAATTTCAGAATCCAACGAACTCGCTTGTACATGTATATAGACACTATATACATATATATATATATATGTATATAGTATCTATATACATACACATATACATATATATATATATGTGTATGTATTTGACTTCAGTCTAATATTCTACGTCTGTGACGGCAGTGGTTGTAGTAATTAGTATCATATTGTACTACGTGTTTATTTTTTAATTGAAATTAAGGCATTTGCCAGATGCTTTCCAAATTTTAGCAAGCGAGCAAGCTAGCTATATGATTTCTAGCGTTCAACAAACTCGGAGTTATTTTTTTTTTTTAATAATATGGCGCTTCACTTATGGGGTTGTAATTAGTTCCAAATATTGGTTGGGTGCTGGGCCTTGGAGCACCGGAGAACCTGGCTATAGCTCAAATATGACGCTGCGCACGACCCAAAAAGGCTATCGGTTTAAAACTCGGCCTGACTGATACTATCCACAATGTTATTGTTTCTCTAAATGATTTTATTCTTAGCTTAAGTTGTACACATTTTTTTAAATATCTATCCTGTGACCTTGTAATTGCACCGCTGAATCCGTTTCTGAAATCCTAAAATGCGAACATACTCACTTTATTTTAAAGTGAGTAAGTTCGCATTTTTTATGTATATATATACACATGTATATATAGGCGTATATGTGCGTGTGTATATATATATATATATATATATATATACTCTTTTTCATAGATCGTTAGAAGTATCGATATAAGAATAATGCATAAGCGAACATTGGTGATTTATCTATTTTGTATTTTATTGTTTACAGCTTGAACGAGAGAAGCAGCGTATGAAATCGTTTGAGCCACCTAAGGAGCCTCCCGCCGTAAAGAACTATTAGAGTATATAACATCTCTGTATATGGTTATTTGATAGAAGATAAATACAATAAATGTACCAGTACTTACGCACAAATTTATGCAGTTTTTATATATATCAAGCATATCTACTATCAGTTTCAATGCAAACAAGATTAAATCGCTGTGAAAAGCAGCATAGAAATTATTTTACCAATTTTTTTTACGCTTACCTTACCACACCTTCCTTGCCGACATAATAGGCTTGCAATAAATTTATTTTTGCTTTATATGCCTACATGGTTTAACGTGTTCGTCATAGGGTCTATCAATAAAACAAACTGAGCACTTAATGAGGCCTACTGTGTCCTCCTGTCAGCTAAAACGCGCAGCTCATAACAGGAAGCTGGGGCACTAGAATGATAAAGAAAATTAGATCAAGAATGTAATCGAAATCATATGATTCTGTTTTGGAATATTGTCTTTTAACCGAACCTGCAAATCAATGTAATAATAATAAATTTCCTTTCTAGAAGTTACAAGTCTGTTTGTATAAACAGATGTTTGTATAAATTTTAGCAATTTGCATATGCTTAACCACGTCCATTCCAAAAACGTGCTGGTCGCAGGTACCCGGCGCTACTGACTACTCAATCAAAGTACACACTAAGTATATATATACCTTCTAGTTCTTACCCAATGAACATCAATTGCAAAGAGCAATAATATAGAATGATAGGGACAATATTTATTGCAATAGTAAACAAAGTCATTTTTGGGATAAAACAACGACTAAGGAAACGAAGTTAGCATACTTAAGTTCCACTTAAGAATTACCTTTCTGTTCCAATAAGTCTTCATTTGACAAGTGAATATTAATAAGCTTTGCCCTACAGTTACGTCAGTTATCAACTGCTGAGTAAATTATATATATAGTTAAATTCAGGGAGTGCCACTTCAGTGAGCTGTTCACACCTCTATGGAACATCATAAATAAAATAGTCGAACTGGTCATATTCTTCAGATGTTACTCTTCGTTTCATTGAACGAAGTCAGTTTTTCGAACATCGAAAAGTTTTCTAAATTATTCCGGACAAGCATTCATATTGACTGAGCCGGGCCGGGTAGTATCGTTTGCTGAAGACGTTTGCTTGTAAATATAAGCTCGTTTTCTACCTTGATTTTGATGATCCATAAATGCGATACGGGATCGCGCTACGAATTGGTAGATTTATAAACAACTGTAGGATAACGCTAAGTTGTTTCCTGCATCGACTGAAACCTACCAAATATATTTTCAGAGCTAGTACAACTCTAAAGTTGATGTTTACATGCTTCTAACTCAAAATACTGGGATCGGTGTAATGTGTTAGGCTTACCTACGTACACTAATTTTGCATCTGAAATAGTTTCAGACCAGAAGATCTGACGGATAGCAATCAACCGCAAAAGCGCTCTTGTAAAATGAGATCTTCTAATTCTGAAATTAGTTAATTATGTGTTATCGTTCTAGCTAGTCATCCATGCCAATATCCCTCTCGTGAATCAATTTTTAATCAGCTTAACTGATACGTACGCCTTACGTATAACCTATTCCGCTTGGCTTGCTTACATTGACATTGTTGTATAAAAATGTTTGGTTACCTAAAAAAAAAATGCTTATGTTTGAAGGTTGTGACTTTTCAAGATGTGCATTTAAGTTAATCGGCTATAATATGTTTGTCTAGCGACTCTTCAAAAACATCAAGGTCCCGCAAACAACTATATTTGCCAAAATCGCATTAAAATTGTGTTAATTTTTAGATATTCCGACCTTTTATGGTCGGCATACCTAAAAATCATAGTAGTTCAGAAATAAAATAATTTTTAATTATTAGAACGCAAGCATCTATTCTGCAAGAGCAAGCGGAGCACGAAGCAGGATAATCTGAGTTACTAAGAAATTAGTTCGACCAATAACTACCGCTAGCTGTTACGACTGCTGTTGTATTTTGCCTAATTTAGGCGCTAACTTATTACATTGTATAGGCGATGAGATAACGAACCCGTAAGTGTATTACGATACGATACGACAATAAAAAACTGCAAACTCGCGCCCTACACCAGCCTATATAACAAGAATATCAGGTAATAGGCGGTAGTTCTTTTATTAGGCAAACAGAGTCAAATTCCTTTACGCATACATACGATCACTCGAACAGAATGGTAACATAATACAGCAAAAGAAGATGCATACGGTTTTTTTAAGTTTGCACGGCCAAAATACGAGATTAGACATCAAACGAAAGGATTCCGTTTATTTCCTCACCTCCATTTCCAACTTCGTTTGTTCGAGATACATGAAACTCAGAAAATACATGTTCAGCCAGCCAGACAGACAGACAAATAAGTTGACCCTCTGAATCAGCAATAGAGCCACTTCCGCCTAGCCGCTGATACAGGCGAAACTATATAGGGCGGATGGCGCCCTATCTAGCAGGACTATGCCCGAGTTGACAGATAGCAAGTGGGGACAAATGCGATCTGGGCAACCCCTTCTCCAGCTACTGACAAAATGACGCAAAGGAACTCCTGTGTTTCTCGTCTTCATTCCATGAAGCTTGCGCAGAAAGAGCAAAGAAAGTTTTATCAACTCCTGTACAAATCGGGCAGATAAATGACGGTATACTTATCCGCACAGCGCTAAGCACAAAACAAATGAACTTAATGAGGTCCCCTGCCTCGATCCTCGCTGCTGCTGTCAAACCCGATGCTATCCATCGCCTGCTAACACAACCTAACGCGTTTCCGGGAGGGCAACAAAGTACCTTTTCAATGAAAAGGAAGGCCCCTGTTTATCCCTAAGGGGCAATTTTTTTTTTACTAATGAGCATAGAGCTAACGTCTGTGCGGCTGGTTCTCGTCAGCGTTCACTCTTCGCACCAAAATAAATGGTAGACTATGCGATTTCACTAATATATTATACGGATTGAATGTAGTATGCGTCAATATAGAAGGGATAATGACAGCTTTACTTTGCACTAGGAGAGGGCATTGTATTACGACAAGTTCATATGAAGGTAAGAATATAGGTTAATGCCAGTTATTACCGAAGAAATGTTTTTATTTTGTTGCGGTAATGACAGCGGCGGCAGCAGGCCAAATATTATGAGCTTATCGAGCATAAATTTCGCTTCAATTTGAATATCCGTGCAAAATAATTTTTACGGAGCTCATTCTGAGAGGCGTCTGAGAAGCGCGGTGAAGGTCATAGCAAGAATGTTACTTGTTAATAATAACAAGGTTACGTAGATATGAATCAGAGGAAATGCAGCTCACGACTTTAGACGACCCAGCAGCGTCTTAGAAGACTCCACAGCTAGAAGCTGTGAGGCACTCCAAGGCGAAGGTCGGTCTAAAGTGCCTTACATGCTTCTGTTTAACCTAAATAGAAGAACAAACGCTAAAAACCAACACATAAAGAATATATGATGCGCTTATCTGCCAATGCACTGTCTCACTGTGTAGCAACGTGTTAAGCGACGACATGGTACGTCATGCACTATTATATTATAAGCAGTAGCACGTACTTGCTTCCTATTTGTTAGGTACCAAGAAAAAAAACACGCTCGCAACAACAGCAGCATGTCCAAGAGACAAAGTACCAACGAAAGACACAAACGACAATCTTAGCTTGTTCAGACAACCAGTTTACAGCCTACATATACGATCACAAAGTCCAGTGGGGGCGACTCGGCCTCTTTCGGCCTGCCTCATACAGCACGTACTGACCCTGCGCATATACACGTCGTAGGGCTGAGAGAAGTTTACCACTGTAGTCGCTGCCAAATAGCTGGCCGCGGACCCTACTGAGATCAACGTGCTGCGCGTGACGCCAGACCAAAGCTAACCTGGATAGAACAATCATTATGTGGGCTATCACCCCGCGTCTCTCTGTGCATGGCTTGACGAGGAGACAGAAAAGACAAGATCAGCAACGAGGCCATGCAAGCGTTGCCAAATGTTGCAATTTTGCCCCCTGTTCCAGAGCAGTGCCAACAACTGCTCAGTTGTCATCGTTCTCTCATCAAGTCACCGTTGTCAAGTGTCGAATGTCGGGTATCAGGCAGGCGATCTTATCAAAAATTTCCCATTATATGAATCTAAGTTTAGTCTTGGAAACACCGAACCTCTCGGGCTTCCAAATCTACAAATTAGAGGTAATTGACTAACAATTATTATATTATAGATGTATCAAATTCACTATAAGGCTGAAAACTACCAAAACTTGTGAGAATGCAGGGTCTGTCGGGGTCGCATCGAAATTGTTTTATCTCTGAAGCCAGATAACATGAAGTGCCAGCTATAGATCTACCCAGAATTATAAATCAACTATTTACCGATGCCTGCTATCAACGCCAGTAAAAATGGGTAGTTCACATTTCTCCCTTTCGTCTCAACTATTTAGCCTAGTTCGCTAGCAGTTAGCGAAGTGCAGCCGAACATCTTTTTCCTTGCCCTCAAGTGCACGTAGGACATGCCCGGCTAGAATAGATCTATAGCTGTTTCTATTTGTATGATACATTTACTAGACCGTAGCCTTCTGTCGCTGTCCTGTTGGTACTCTATTGTGATTTGCATAATACGTTGGTTGCATTCTACTTGTGGTATCACAGAGTCAGAGGTGTCGGAGCTATGTTACCACGACTCTCGAATGAGCAGAAGAGGACAAAGTTGAACATGACAGAACAACGGGGAGACAAATCACGGAGAAGAGGCACCAGCTGCAGGCCCTCAAATGGGCACTTTTACCAGCTTGAAAAATGGATACCGAGATGTTGTAGCCGCTACAAAATCAGGCGATCCGATGCGATTATGCGAGCGGAATGATAGACAATTGAGATGAAACCATGACAACACATTGTTGATTACTATATTCGGCCATTTTCGGTTCGCTTTAGTGGACATTTTTCGGCTATGAGGACGATGGTATCGAATGATTCCATTTATAGAGCCTGCTTTGTTAGCTGTATGATTATGTTTTGCATTTATATATATATATATATATATATATATATATATATATATAGTATTTGTTTCTCGGAGTAAATATTACGGACTCTTGATTCGATTGTGTAGTCAACAAATGGCCACCGTCTACGATAACTCTATGGCACGTGGGCTAGTCATAATAATAATAATAATAATGATAAGCGCTAACCAAGCACAAGTCCCAGGATAAGAATGTAATCAATTGTAGAAAAGACGTACGCGGGAGAACTTGTTTGTTTCCAGCCGTATCGATGTGCACAGTGGGCTGTGCATAAGGCACGTCTAATTGACGGAATCAAAACATAACTCTAGTAGAGCTAGCCTTGAGGACCTCTTTGAAGTTTGGACAAGTATGGACGCATATACTCTCAAGCAAATACAATTTGCATCTTAAATCCACACCAGCAACAAATCTTCATGCTACTGATAACGCTTTGTTTTTTATTATAAAGCGCACACATGTTTTACAACTCCATTTCACACGATCGCCATGAATCCCTGAGTAAACATGTGGGTGAACGGTATCCTTTAAATCTTTTTGTATATAGGATCCAATACGTAAACCATTTGTTCCGTAGTTGTCGTTACCTTTTTCCTTTCGAAATAAGTGCTCTAAGTTTCAAGTCTCACGAGGCTGTTAAACATTGCTTCAGGCGGCCGGTCCCTCCTAGCACGAAACGAAGGGTGTCAACGCCCGGTTTCGAACCTGTACCACTTCACGTGACTGTAAGTAGCAGGCAAACAGGTTACCGCTGCACGATCACCTTCACTCACGGGTAGGACTCTTTTGCAACCTATGTATAATAGCCCATTCTTTTTGGTTGGCAACGAAGAACAGAGGCAGGAAAAAGAGAAGCATTGCTTTTCGGCTACGGACAATTCGCTGCTGAAAATTCTCAACCCTACCAGCTTATTGCTCCGTTCAAGGGCAGCTCTTAGGCCGCATGTGAGCCTTTTAGTCCTAATTTTCCTGTTCTGCGCCCCCTCAAGAACAAATGGGTCTACGAGAAGAAACCTCCTGGTAACAATAATCCATGACAATATAAACCTGTGTGCTCGCGCTTGCCTCGCCAAACGGTCGCCCAACACCGGCTACTGAAGATACGCACAATATTACGATACGCGAAACACTAAATATGCGTTTGTTTATAGGTGGCGCCCTTGTGGAGTTTTCGTTTCAACATGCTTGGAGTTGCGATTATAACTTGTGTAGTGATGCAATACAGCTGATCTTGTTCCCCAGCTATTTTACGTAGAGTTAAGTAATCAGATGGATTTACAATTTAGTTGCTGTGAAACTGAATAATGAATCAGCTTCAAAAAATAGGCTGATCTTCGTGGAGATTCTGTGAAGAACAATACGCATTAGAACAGTATCTTGGCAAAAATAAATCGATGCGTTGTTGATAACGCTAATTAGCGGGTGGTTGGCTTTTGAAAATCTATGCTAATAGTAATGGTTAATAAATTAGAGAGCTCTATTAATAATATACAGAATATGTATAAAATGGGTTGCACAACACTAGAGAGAGACACTACGTCATTGGATGTAGTGTAAATATAATATTTCGATGCGGAAAAAGTTTGATTTTCTGCGCACAAATCAACGCTAGAATAAAATACGATATTGCGAGTATACATAATCATTTAAATATCCGTGTCTACTACAAGACTATAGTGTATTTATATAGTCCTGAAGTTAGTTAAACGTTATCGCCTTTTGGACAATCGAAGAACTGATGAATTTCGCAAAATCTATATACTTAAGCTGAATTATAAATAATGTCAGCTTGTCGGCTGACGGCAATGTAGTGTTTCATTGAATTCTAGCAGCAAATTCATTTGGTACGTATTCGCCGTTACCCTTTATGCTCACTCTCTAGATCTCAACGAATTTATTTCCTCTTGACAGAAATTTTGATGTGTGTCCGGTCGCATTTTAAGACCCTCTTCACTGTAAAATATACTGTTACAAACTTCATTTGTCAGTGGTTAAAGGATGTCATAATCCTTCAGGGTGAGTTTTTGGAGAATACGATAGGTGCGGAAGGATCTCTTATCCAAAATTATGCAAAGCGGCTTCCACAATGTTTGCCATAGGCGGGCTGCCATGGCCAAGGAAGGACCCGATAAATGAAGAGACGACTTTTCTTCATTTATAGGGTTCTGCCTCTCAAAAAACCTCGTTCACTAGACGCAACTAGGCTATATACAGGACTTCGTAAACCGTTCAGTTCTTCTCAGGAATTTTTCGGCGCATGAGACGAATCTTTCTCTCCAACTAACTGCAAATCAGTACCTCTCCAGGTGAAAATCTGGCTCAACTCTAACCTTTGGTGTATCTTCCGGAACTACCCATTTTTTTTTCTGTTTTATATCGACATGGAAACATCTGTTACAATGACGACTCTGTGTAGAAACCTGTTATAGTAGATGCGTGTTTTTCGGTGCCAGGCAAAACGCTGAGAGTCGATGATTAAGAGCATAGCAGGCTCAGCCTCTCAAATTCTGATGAAATTACATATATTTGAGATGTCTAGCGACCGTATAACGTTCTCAGCTTATCGTGTCGGCCAATTAGTGAAGTGTTTGCCATCCGGGGTACTTATTGACCTCGGATTGCCAATCTATGGGCAATGGACTCTTCAGGTTTAGAACTCTATCTTTGAACTTAGCGCACTTCTTCTCAGTCATAGACCCTTTGCACAAACATCCCAAATTGTCTGGGTAACAGGCGAAATAGTGATAGGTGTCGAAAATGCAATTTTCACCTTGAACCTTCATTTTTGGAATCTGAACTCGACATGAAATTCCGTTCAGGCGTGCAGAGGAAATGGAGCACCTTCGAACGGCACGTAGAAGTAAACGGTCAGTGGAATAATGATATTTTTTGTCCATAGAATATTATTGATGGAGTGGACAGTATAGTCTCGGTTTCTCAAACCCTACATGACGATGCGTCGAGCTCCGCGTTGCGCCGCATATTTTTAAATATAGAGAAATTTTGCTTTCTTAACAAATGGTAACGCGTGGTACTATTTCAGGGCATAACTACAGTCTGAGTTCAATAGCTTTTTGTTCAGAAAAATTTTTCTATATGTATGCTGAGAATATTATATTACTACGCTTGCTGATAGGAAAATTCAGGCCGAACATGTTTCCAAGGCTCCGTTTAGATACAAGATCATAATATAGCTATTTATTTGAATTTCGTTTTTCCAAAGGTGCCAATCTTCGTTTGTTTCGGGTAAGTCATACGTTTAAATTTGGTTGACCAGATCAGCTAAATTGGATATGGAGGTATGTAATGAAGTTAGCAAAACAGCTTTTGTAGAGTAGTGGAAGCATTCTTCTTAGAAGTAAGGTACTTCTGCGCCATTGGTATACGTTGAAGGAGATTGTCAGAAATATGGCATGTAGAAATTAGAACTGACACAAAAGCAACGCTAGCTTAGCGTTCATCGCTTCGCCTCACTTAAATGTTCGTAGACAGTTGGCTGAAGCAGACTTTATTGCCTCTGTCTATTTTCAGGCCGAAGACAGTGAGACAACAGCCTTTCTTGTTTAAGCTCGTTGTAATATGGTTCGTTCCATCGCTGTTCAGGGAAAGAACACAGAAAGTATTGACTATACATCTGTCTTCGGAGAGGAGAGACCAGCGAACTCATTTTCTTGGAGAACTTCACATTAAAGCCCCACCGCCCTGTGGTTATTGCTTCTATTTCTCTACAAATTAATGAATCGAAGGAACATTGTAATGAAGTAGGTGATTTGCAGTTTGCTAATCAATAACACTTTCAGATAATAGGAAACGTCTTTGTGTAACGTGTCGTGTGGTCGACTCCCTTTCAAGAAATAAATAAAAGCTTTGTTTGACTCTCCAAATAATGTCTGAGGAAGAATAAATGTAAAATTTTTTATGTAAAATGTAGGCTTTTTGATGATTTTAACGAGTTCGTACTGCTAGAGGCCACACTGTTCCGATTCCAGTAACTACTATGGTAGTAGTGCATTTTACCTAAGTTAAATAATAAAAATATATCATCGTTTATTGTTGTTAATGTTACATAGGTTAAACTTTACTTAAGTTTTTTATTTCGCTAAACAGCTCCGGACGACTTAGTGTACGGGACGGCTTGTCTCAACGGAGAAGTTCTCTGCCAATGCTTTGTTTCTAAGGCTGTACCTAAACTAAATACATATTCCAACAAGACTTTTGCATGTGCTAGGAGAGTCATTGCTGACGGTCATGTTTATTCCATACAGTAACCATCCCTCGTGATTGATATCTGCTTTAAGTCTGAACATATGCCATTAGCTAACTATTTCTAAGATATTTTTTATTATCAGCAAAAAAACTATTTAACAGCAGTCGCACGACCAGGGATATTGGTCAGTGTAGATCGATGAAAGTGTCATCTAAACGCGCTACATACGAGAAACTCCTGCGGAGGTAAATTTTGCAATTGATAGAAGGCTAATTGTCCCAGAAATACAAAAACGCAGAGCGAGCAGAAAGTGCGAAACGGTGTAAATAGACTAAGCATTGCAAGTTATTTATATGACCAAAGTAACAATTAATAGTCGCCTCTCTGGAATAGCCGTTGACTTCTCTCTAAAAAACCGATGTCTTTCTAACACATCTTGAATTTTTGAGCTCTATAAATCTGAACCTTATTGAGGATCTTCCGGTTTGCTTCATAAGTTCTCGGATTTTCAAAAACCGCGTACAAACTAGTAGTACCATAAATTGTCGATTTTGAGAAATAAGAAAAACGTTTTTAAGCGTAGTGGGGCTCATACAGCGCCGGAAGATTGTATAATAGCTGATCTTTGCTAAAATTCCGAAGACGATGCGCTTTACATTGTCGTGGTGGGTTCGTTATTGTGTTCTAGAAAAAAAATGGCTTTTCTTCGATACCAGGAGTAACGAGTGAACGCATGCCCCCTGCGACGAATCGCCCGCTAAGCTTTTGCCCAATTTGAACGTAGAGCCGTGTATATCTTAACTAAACGGCTGTATCTACATTAGGTGTTGCATAACGACGCAGCTGGTTGTACCGTAGAATTCGAGCGTCTGTGAAAAAAGAAGCTATGTCTGTTATTATAAATATTCTTACTATATCCAAATCCAAGTAAGCATAATTTAGTTTTTATTTAGAACAAAGCATGCAACAGATCACTCAACACCAACAAGTTAACTCTTCCTTTTTAACTTTTCTTGTTTAATAGGATTTACGAACCTTTCTTATTACACAGACCTATTCACATTACCTGTTTTTTTTTTCTATACCGTTTTATCGACAACCCGCTGTGACGCTTAAGAGAACAGCAGGCATTCCGCTATCCATCTAAAACGTTAACTTAGCTTTCCTATTTTGCTATGCTATCTTGAACACGCCTCTGTGTCTGTATAGCTCTGTCTAGTAATTGGCAGGGTGTTCATCATCTCGGACAAGTTCTCGAAGGGTAATCAGGCCTGCTTCCCTGTGTACAATGCCTTGTAAATTCTTTCTGCAAACATGGATCACGTCACTATGAGAACCGATGTTGCGCGCCTACGATCTCTGTTTAGTTCGCAAAACAGCCCTAGGCGGTTCGCTTGAACAGCGGTAAATAATAGACAGATGTTCATTCTTGTATGCCTCGTACATTAAACGTTGCCTGGGTCTGAAACCTATCACATTTACGTGTCTCGCAGCAGTTTTTTACGGCTCTTATCAACAAGTCAAATTTAGTGCGAGCTGTTTAAACATTCATATTTTTCCTACGAAACGTGAGCGAAAGTAGGCTTCGACAACAATTCCCGCTAAATGCAGATTTGATTGTAGTTCCGATAACGTTTGTTCGGATTATTTAGGAGCCATTTGCGTTTTGTCTAAGTACGTAAAAGTTCTTAGATTTATGTTTTTTATTCATTAGCCTGCCTTCCCACTGGCGATTCGTCTGCTGGCAAAGAAATAACACACTTAGTACAAGCTAAAAGTATGCTAGAATAGGTATTTCACTTAACAAACGTTTATACATGATCATTGATTTAGTCTGTTATCGTTGTGTTTTATTTGCTATTGAGCCTCAAAGAGAAACACGAAATAGAAGTTCCTACGTTGCTATTGCAGCAGAACTTGATTCCGTGTTATTACTATACGGTGAGCCATACAGTGCAAATGAGGATAATGATTGTCGTCTGCGATAGCGTTCGTTGGGCTCCTTAATGTCGTCCGACCGACCAGTTTCGTGTGTACAAATACACACAAACCGCAAGACAGGGAAGACAAAGCAGACAAAAACCTTCCAATCGGTCCCAGATCTCACAGGAAACGTGGTTGGGCACTGCATGCATGAAAGTGTCATAGCCCATCGCAAGAGGACAAACGAATTGCCTGTTACTAGACCGTATACACAACCCGCCTTCGACTTTCGTCCATATTGGTACATATACAAATGTTATCATTATTTCTATCCGGAATTTTTGCAACGTGCTAATGGGCCGATCCTTTACATACTACCCTATCTATAATACATTGGCTTTAAATTGTTCCTCAGTTTGCCGCTTCTAACTGCGTTCAATCTACGCGCTACAAACCAATGTTCCTTTGCTTTTGCTTTTAATTGCTCCACAATGGGTAACAAGGTTTTAGATGTCCTCGAGGTCCTTCGTTCCATTTCCTATGAGCATGGACTATGGGATCGTTCACGAACACATGTACTATTATTACGTACAGAGTACAACTAAAGCAATCGCTCTTATTCATGACACGCCTGTCTACACAGGACATGCATGAAGCTTTCAATACACGCGCCCTAATAGGTATTCCGCGATTTTGCCTAAGGGGGCATTGGCTAACAAAAGGCCTCTCGTAGGAAAAAACGATTTTCTATAGAAAGCGATTAGCTCAGTAAGACATTTTTTCCAATTTAGAGCATCCTCCCTGCAGTTCGCCCTTCATCCACTCATCATTATTCATGCCATACCGAGGCTTTAACAACGTAACGCCTGTTAAAGCAGCATCTTCCGAGTGCAGATATGGATCCCGTAACGATTAGACATTCCGTGTTGTTCAGTCTGAGGTCAACACCATTGAGTCTGGGGAAACCTTACCGGATGCTAAGACAGACCACGTAGCGCCCTAGTGGGCCTTGTGCGTAGCCAACGCGAGTACGCGAAACGACATATAGTTGCTGTAGTTTGTTCGATTCGTGAGCTAGCCTTTAAACCCAGTAGCCCAAAAAACCTGGGAGTTGTTTTGAGCATTTGCTATGAAACACAACTTAAAAGACCCTCTGAAAGCTTAGAGATAATTAGCATATTATCACTGTAATGATAGATTTGCCGGTAACGAATTTAACTCGTAACCGTTAATGAAATTTTCAAATGGTTTCAAGCGAGTGATAGGAATTAGTTTGAGACTTGTTCTGAGACGGGAGATCAGAAGCAGGTATTGCGACAAAAATTTTCATAAGCGTGCAATCTTGGCCTAAACAATTAGTTGGGAAACTGACCTTCTTCAGTAGATAACAACAGAACAAAGTAGGCAAAATGGCCGGGCCTATTATGACAATGCATTTTTTCACAAGTTTCGCGCCAAATACCATTTCTTGAATGGTTGTCTTTCATCTTCGACTACTTTCTTTCCGCCCTGCATTCGTATGACACTAATAAAAAAAAAAATAGGCTCTGCCCATTTCACTGAATGTCGTACCCTTATCGTTAGAACCCTAACCCTGTAAAAATTAAATATTTTACAAGGTTATCCATCATTTTTACATTTGAGGTTCGTATTACTGGTGCCTTTGTTGACCGATGTTAGTTCGTCTCCACGCACATCTATAGCGCCTGTCTGCTCATCAAGTTGAACACTAGAAAGGCAGTGAAAAGCTCTCTCAGAAACTTTCAAACCAGCAAGCCTTGAAAGCCAGCAATGAAACTAGCTACGACGTGATCTGTCAAGGTTGCTTCTCTCCGTCATCAAAAATTTCTCCCAGGCATACCCTTACCGTCCTAGTTTTCTTTGTTCCCCTAGCCTTTCGGACTGCCAAAGGCGTCGAACCTTTTTCGATGCAATGCTAGAAACCGTAACCTGCTGCATCTTTACTGCCGGAAGAGCTGAGTCACGTGTTCAAACAATTGATTTCGACTGTCGACGCAACAAATACGTCACGACAACAGCTACCTGCATGATTGCTCAGTCAAAACTTTACATAAATCCAATGCAGCATAATGGTTTTGAATCGGTGGTATTCCACTGTTAGCAGTTTCGCACTACCCAGCTAGACCTCGCGCTGCGGCAAGGGCTGAAGGTTGATTTTCGAAGTTCTTGGCGAGAAAGGCGGGTTTAGAAGCTTTTGAAAAACAACGCCGGTAGGTATGCAACTTCATTCAAGGATTTGTATCGTGCAGGCGGAAAGTCTCGATATTACTTGCTTTTCCGGGGAGACAAGTTCTGTGTGGAAACCCATTCGAACTTTTGGAACCGTCTAAGAACTGGAAATGCGCCGCAACCGGTAGACGCGGGCAGACTCTGTATGCAACTTTAATGCATACACGCAACGTGGTGGCGTGCAGCACCCTTTTCAGACAGACTTTAGCTCGTTGGAACGCCGAATTGTGAATTGCAATCGCAAACTGTGTGGCTGTTTAGGGCCTCCTCAAAAGTAACTGGCCAGCGGGGACTGGGGTTGGAGGGGCGGTGAAAAAACAACGGAGTTCCGACATTCTCTTTTACCTATTCTGCGGCACTGTACCACAGTAGAACGGTACAAGGTAAAGAAAACCGGTTGTGCTCAGCTTTCCTCGTCCAGTTTAGACGGGTGCCCGTTGCCTTCTGGCGTACCCCTCAACAGCGCGGATGGTGGGAACGTACACTGCTGTTGATCTTTAGATCTTTCTCGGGAGCCCGCTTTTCTACGGCCCTCGTTTTATCCCGGTCATACCGGTAGTTAGACCAGTTCAGCCCAGTATATGTTTGCACAAGCATACAATGTAACAAATTCCCAGTGGAAGCTTGTTTGGTGCTCGATGCATTCGCATCGCGTTCTGTTCTACCCAGACCCGAGTCGCGCATTACACGACGGAACCAGCTTATAGTTATACCATGATATTTCACCAGATTCGTCATGGTAACAGGTCCAGCTATGGTCGTAATGCTACCGACGCACGTGTATCAGGCTCCGTCGTTCGGCCGTGGTCTTGCTGCCAGTCTCTTCAGGCTATCGTACATGGTCCTATGTCCCCGATGTTATATTTTTACAGATTTTTTTGCACTCTCGCACTGCACAGCACTCAGTGTATCTTGAGTCAAACCACCACTATCAACGGTGTCAACGGTTTGGGCAGCGGCGTAGTAGCGGTAGTCGACTGAGCCCGCGTGGTACAGAGAAGTTTTTCTCCTCAGATGCACGCCCACCTCAATTTTGTTGCTCGTGTGGGACCAGGGGTTCCCGTACCGACTGTCGTCACAAAACAGCCAGCTGCTTCCGTAACTCCAGTACAGCAAATTATATACACATACATATAAGAAGAAAGTGTTCACTTATTAGATTCTAGCTTTGAATAACAGTTGAACATTGAGTGAGTATAGCAGAGTGCGATGCATGGATTATGTAGACTGGCAAAAAATAAATGTCGAGTGCATAGTATAGCGATAGCGTGTCTAGATTATATTCATCCCCACTAGCGAAATGTGTCCCCTTCAACCTGGTCTCACCATCTCTATCATTTGCGTCTGTGCGTTATGCACAGATGTTTTGCCGCAACCAAAGTCAAAGACAGCACGTAAAGACCACTACAAAATTAGCGGTAATATCCAGTGCTTTGTTCTACCCTTATTAGTATAAATGTCAGAGTTCAACTGCGTGGCCATTTAGGTTATGGATGCGTCCGCCTCGTAATCGCGTCCTTATCGTCTTGAGGCAAATGCCCAGTTCTGAGTAGTAAGCCTACTACCGACCGCAGTGGGTTACATATGATAGATAGTTTTCATCACCGAACCGGCTGGTCCGCTTGTCTAGCGAGATCTGAGACTTCCCTGTACTGACTCGTTATACCACGCAAACACACATAGTTATGCATATTCAAGCGCACACTGTTCACGCACTATTCGCATAAGCCTTTTTCGTAAACATAATACCTTGTATGTTCCCAGTTTGCACTATATTTTCGCCTTTTCATCTATCCTACACATTGTTTTACGCCCACAGCCCCCCTTTCGTTAGGTCTTTCATTATGCAAACCGAGAAGACCTTGAGAACTTTTAATTATTTTTACACTTCTGCCTTCGTTCGTTAGTCACCGGTAGCTAGCCAGCATTTGTCGGCGTCGAGCATTCCGTACGCCCTTTCACTTACAAACAAAAACCTCCAACGAGCAGAACGCTGCTGGTAGCAGCTGCACAGGAGCGGCCGTGGCTGGGTTTACGGACTTGGCATACGGGCCGATAGCTATACTTACTACTAACACCACCGCCTTGCGACCTGCTCCCTGCAGCCCTGCCTTGACCTAGTGTGCTTCGATGGTTCTCGAACGTGGTCATGTCGGCAGCCATGTGTGCATGCTAAGTCAGAACGGAGTAAAAATAATTGTGGGCTAATTATTAGACGGACAAAAAAGGGGAAATATGGAGCAGAACATGACTGGGCTGGTGGCGCTGAAGCTGCAGCAAAGCCTCATTTCTAACCTTGAGAAAAGAGACCTAAGACTCGGCTTACTCTGGAACAGGAGGGTTCGGCTAACGCCGAAAAACAACAACTAGCATCGATGAAGCTGAGCGGTTTGCAGTGTCGAAACAGTCGATGCTGTCGCTGCCGTCTCTGCCTAGGTCATCGAGGGTTTAAAGGAGCGTTTGCAGAGGGCCCGCACAACCAGTGAGTTTTCATACGGCATAGTGCTGTTGCCGTGTTGAAATATCGGAAAGGAATAAACACGGACAGCAAAACAGATTCATAGAACATGAAAGGAAGTTAACGGAGGCTCGTTTGACTTGCCTCGTACGACCTGTCTGTAATTGTACGAACGCTGATGGCCATGCGGTGTCGATTTGGCTTTCTATAACGTGCTTTTGAGACGATCCGGAGTCTTGAAGTAAGTACGCGCCGTGATGTTGCCTACTGTTTTCGTTCTTAACTATGTAAAAATTCGGCAGAGTGAATCAGGAAGGGTCACTTAGTAGTCGCAATGAGAGAGCCTGCCGGCCTGCTTAGCTGGCCGGTGTATGGGTTCAGCCCAAATTCTCTCTAATCTATTCACTTTTACCATAGGAGGGGTTCTGTTTGTAGCGGTGCCACCTATCACTCGTAGATCGATCAGCAAATAACTCTGAACTCAAACGAGTACACGGCATTCTACCCTGCCTGGCTCATATAGGCTGGCCAGTGACTATACTTAAAATGACAGATATTTACCTGATCAACTATAGAAGGATTCGAAACCGAATTAGAGCTCTTTGGAGGCTGATAAACACGCTACAGCCTGGTCACCTTACGTGGAGCACACCTTTCTCTACACCATGTGTGTTAGATCAATTGGAAAGTAGCAATTGTCTAACTTAATAATTAACACAGTTTATTTAACGCCTGCTTTAGAGCTTGATGCTCTCTTTTTATAGGGTCTTTGGTGTTTGCAACGCCATTGAGACTTTGGCCAGGTTATCTTGTTCAAACTTTTCTTTATGAATAGAACAAAGGCTCAAATATTTTGAATCCCATACAACGTCCTCTACAATAGATAGTTTTTCGTCACTTGAAGAAAGATAATTGTTGCACAAGGTGCATACTGAAAATAAAAAAGGAATATTCTCTGACGATTTTCAATAGAAAGGCAAGTGGTTAAACCCTGTACAACTTCCGACAAGGTCACCTCAAAGACTCTGATAAACTTTAATGGGACGGTCAACCGCAAGCTTTTAGCATATAGTAAATAGTAGATAAACGCGGCTTTTGATTCGGACTGAATTAACAAATTGAAACGTAAAAGTTTTGATATAGAGAGAAACCGTGTAAAATCATCCTGCACGTCCTTATTGTTAAACCAAACGTGGCTTGGCGATTTAGAAGGTTCCGGAAACACTCTTAGGAGAACTCGTTCGTTATTATAAATATAATTTTTTCATTATCAGATCGTCAGGCTAAACTGTCTTGCACTTTTTCTTATTTTTTTCTTACAGCGGGGATATTTCCTTGTGAGGAAGATCTCCATAAAACGTCCAAACGCGAATACGCGACCTTGCAAAACTATCCCAGTCTCACTGCCGTTTTAGCCATTAACAGATCTTCGTGCCCGTCGTATAGATCAAACCCTACTTTATTTATTGGCATGTGACTAGCCGGATCCATCCTTGCAGCCTATCATCGATAATAAGAGGCCGGAAGCGGATCCTGAGTCGCCAATGGATAGCCTCCAAGAATGACTTTTTTGTTTGGCGAAAAATCCATTTCGCAACACTAGGAAGTTAGCAGTTTTTTTGAAATGAGGTGACTAAACAAAGTTGTTTTCTGAACAGTCTAATAGTTTACCCGTCGATTTAACTTTAAACAGATCTGGGCAACAGTTTCTTATGCTGGCTTAAACTAACTGGCGGATGGTAAAGCACTAAAGAATCTAGAATTTACGGACGTACTTTTGTTCCATAAAAAAATGTATTTTCCCCGTTGGGGAACCGAACCCCAGTCTCCCACGCGACCGACCACTATACTACTGAGAAGTACATACGGGTACGAAATGGCTTAATTATCATGTAATTTGTTATTACGGACTCATTAGCTGCATTCGCTCCTACTGTTATTTAAATAGCATTTTTTTTCTGCGGTTTCTGTTTAGGTACAATCAGCAGACAAGAAATATTCTCTAAGTTTAAGCTCTAATTCTAGGATGACAATTAAAATTAACTTTTATCAGCTCATTGCTAACAAAGTTATAAGTGGAATTTGTGAAGTTGCACTTTGAATTACAAAACCCCAGTAATTGCTTCTGATAAAGGTGAACATGTGTAGCTAATGGACCTTGTAATGGGCGGTCATCGGTTTGTGTAAAAAAAAATATTTTAAAATATTCAAGACATTGTTCCCATTACATATTGAATTGCTCGAACTGTAAGGCGCAAAGACCCTGGAGCAAATATATTTTGCTGTATATTAAATGTACTCTGCCTTATCCTTTGCCCATTCTGAGAGTTTCTCAACATCTGTGTGCCTGTAATTTGCATTACCATTTCTAATATTGTTATCGATAACCTGTTGAAGAGTCAATAGGATACGCCACATCATATATTGCAGTCTACAAGCCATAAAAGCAATGGAACTTTGTGTGTTTTTTTGTGTGGACTTTTTGTGTAGTGCGAAATCATCTGGATTTTGAGATATGGAGGGTGACGCCATCGTTCGGGTTTGATTTCCCGTTTCGATTCAAAGAGCGATTGAAGCATAACAATAAACTGGTGAGCTGTTGTCAAATGATTGAATTTTTTTATTGTCAACTACTATACCACAGATCTATCAACTGGTAATAGTTGCGCGGTCGTCTCTAAGGGACACCACATGTCCATCCACTTCACGTTTACATCTACCATAAACTTACTTTATGAGATGCCTAATTTTTGGTTTAATTTTTGCTAGTTAGTGTGTTAGTTACATTTTTATAATCCTCGGTTTGAAAACGACTAGACTGAACATACTTTCAATGTTGTGTTCTGTTTAGAAGTTTCTGTAACTATAGCAGCTTAATTGTTCCCTTATAAAAGGAGCGTAGCCGCGTCTTCCAAGGCCTTAGATTTCTTCACTTCTGTTCCTAAAATACTAGTACTAGTAACGAACTACTATCTCGCTGCAGATTTCTTTTCCAAGTATTCTCATCGATCTGCGATGAGTTTCGCCATCGCTCGTATTTTTGAAAAGCAGAAATTTAGTCATCAAGAACTGACTCTCAGCACTCATTGATTATGCTTATTCAACCTACAGCCGTGGAGGGCCAACGTTTTGATGTGGATATTTGCAGAATGTCGCCTGTTAACTACGTTTTTTTTCGACGCGTAGCACCGAGCAGCCTAATAATTTGCGGGGCTGAAGGTTTTTGCGGACCCAGTGACCCAATATTATGACTTGTGTTGCGCAAGGTATGACAACGATGCTGGGCAGTAATCACATTAACTAGATTGGAACTACCAAAGCGAATAACAAGGCGCTTCAGAATATATGTATACATGATGATGGTGATTATTATTATTATATTTGACTACGGTGACAACAAAGTTCGATTTGTTGTCAAATCTAAGATAAAGTATCAAACTGGTACCTGAAGTCAGTGTTTAATAGGATGCAGTGTCTCTAGGCTACCCAATAATTGAAGTTTCGAAATTCAGTTTCTTAAGTATACTTCAAAACCAACGCACAAGGTCTCTAGCGCGCTAAAATCTTATAAGATCCCTAAAATACAACAGCCCATGCGCCCCTTATCCTGCTTACATCTCATTTTGAGTCTTCATAGAAGGTGGGTCGACGCTGTGAGTTGTCCTGCGAGTTCCATCCTGTCGCGATGTTCTCTGCCTCAGAGGCCTTCCTTGACGCCCATACGACACTTCGAATAGCGAAGATCAGGCACTAAAAGTTTTCATTGTTATTTACGCTTTGAATACGGACAGTTTTCGGGCTGGAGATAATGCGCGCGCACTTTTGAAATGTAAACTGTTATATAAAAAATTATTTGTTTTATATGAAATTGCTCTTTTTTATATTATAATTTGTCGGATACTATATCTATTAAAAGAAATAACATATAATATATTTAAAATATACATTTTAAACGAGGCACATATCTTCAAGATAGCGCTTTTCGAATCTAAGTACATTTATCCATCTGCCTTCTAACTGTACAAGCTTAAAACTCGATGTGTAGTTGCACGTAACGCAAGATAGTCTG
Source organism: Varroa destructor (assembly GCF_002443255.2). Taxonomy (NCBI): domain Eukaryota; kingdom Metazoa; phylum Arthropoda; class Arachnida; order Mesostigmata; family Varroidae; genus Varroa; species Varroa destructor. The sequence goes on from NW_019211459.1 coordinate 22,058,481, forward strand.
GAGGAACGCTCTTTACCTGAGCAGAGCTTCATAGGTGGTTAAGAGCCTCGGATAGATATATCTATCGGCCGACAATGTGACTACTTCAGAATAGAGCGTGCGGATCTGCTTTGTTGTTCTTGTCCCGCAGACCGCGCTGTTAAACGATCTTTGTGGCCTACCGCCTAACGTCAAATTACTACTGCTCCAACCGTCAAAGGATTTTTAATTTAAAAAGAAAAGTACTCTAAAAGTCAAACTTAAGGATTTTTAATTTAAAGAGAAAAGTTCTCCAAAAGTCAAACTTAATTTTACCTGTCCATCTATGTAACTATTAGAAAGCTTTAGAAGGTCCGAAGCTGACGTTTTCTTTCTTCTGTAATACGGAAAGGGCCAGTGGAGGGGGAGAAATTAGCCATATCAGACGAAAACCCGTGGGGACTGCCTTCACTGCCTTTTATAAACAGGCCGAATAGTTAACCGAGCAAACCCTTGTCCTCTATACAGTACTCAACTTTATGTGTGAGCCGTTCCAAAGTAGGTTTTGTTTGTGTGACCGGTCGGACTGGCTGGCAGGCGGTACGGCCGCCGTGGACTACTTCGAACGGTTTCAGGGGATTGCGCTTTGATGTCCTACTAAACCCGTATACTGTGTGCTGGAGCTTCATAGGACCAACCTGTTGCAGTAGCTGTTATTGAGTCGTTGCAGTTGCGCTGGTGCTACATGGCTGACAGAACGGATGGGGGGTAAAAATTTACAGGTTACGTTCAAGTATTTCCGTTAAGCTGCGTGTGTATTTATGCGTATTTATCACCTGCTTTTTTGGCTTTCATAATATATAGTCTCTCAACACATAGGCGTATCTTCAATAATTAATGAACTGTCAAGTAAATTTAAAGCGAGCATATACTTTGAAACCCAGTAGCAGGCAGTTGGTCTCATCTTTAAAAATGTTTCTAAATCCAACTGTTATTATTTTTCCGTTTTCACATGATTGTGCCAGTTCTATTATACGTCTATACATATTCTATACATATAAAAACACGCCTTTTACACAATGGGTTCGGGCTAGTTGAGGCTCTAAATAACGAAACAGGATGAAAGGGTCAATTATTGTTCATATATGTCACGTTTAGGTATGGCATATCTATGCAGTGTTCCGTGTACAGATTTTCGTAGATAACAAACAAGTGTTAGGTGCCAGGAACGCCAGTTTACAAACAGCTCAGTCAATTTGACCCTTACCTTTTTCATATATAGAGTCACTAAGATATCGACACGAGAGAAACGCTACGACATCGTTTTGTATATCGCGTAACTGAGCGTAACTTCAGAGCAAAAGTATGGTGAATCGTAGGATGAATTATCGTATATCAATGCCATCAAAAATCGGCCACCGTAATATAGAATTCGTTCTGTGAAATAAAACGTCAGCTGTAAGGCAACCTGTTCCCTTTTCAAATTAGACTATCAAGCTATAAAGGAAGGTAAAAGTTAAGCTATAAGGGAAGCTATAAAAACGATCTGCGCACGGCCTCAAATAAAAAAAAAAATAGCTAAAGTTAAATTACATACATATTAACAAAACTAGGTTCTTTACAATCTAGCTACCTGACTATCCATATTACGAAGGCGGTAATAAAGTCAGCTTCATGTCGTTCAACAGTCCATTTAACGGCTAGGTAACTAAACCCAGACCAGTGACCAGTGATAGTTATTTTATACTATTTTTGAAAGTTAGGTGGAATATACTTTTTTGAACTGAGCAAATAAACCCATTGACAATTAGTAGTTTAATAGGTGCCAACGCGGGCCAGTTTCGATCTAAAGGTCGACATAGACAGATCATGATGATATTCCATGTACTAAAAGATACTGCTTTACCTAATCATCGATGCTATATCATTCTAATCTTAGAGTTCAAGATTCTTGGTATTTTAAAGATTGCCAGTATTAGGTTTTTTTTTTTTGTATTTTCACTATTGTTATTATTAGCAGTATTCATTCGGTTGTACACCGTTACGTTTGTCGGCCATACAAGGCGAAGGAAGTAAATAAGAGAGTGTATCTCAAATGCCGATGAGCGTGGCGTAATAGAATGGGGTGTATGATTGATATTATTCCGAGGGTAGACGATAGACACACACGTTCTAAATAACATCGAAGAATCGGACGAAAGCGGGAAGGTGACAGGGACGAGAACGAATATCATTTCTTCCGCAGCCGACTCCTTCTTTGCGCGAGCGAAATCTATATAGAACAGACCACCGCCGTCGCGTTTCCGGACAATTTATCACTAAAGATTGACCGAACAGCGCAGGCAAGCCGGTCGGGGAGAGATACGACAGGATGCCGCCGGCTAAATCGGACATCGACCTCAAACCCTCAGAAAAAAGGTCGAACCCAAAGGCTCCAGGCAACCCCCATAGGGACCAAGAAAGTCTTCAAGAACTTGGCTTGGGGTCCTTGCCAAGTTGAGGGTACTATGCTTTAAGCAAATAATCCCTTTCTTCCTCCTCGCCGATATCACCGTTCATATCTATACACGTCGTAGTGTTAATAGTAACAAAATAGTAACAATCGCGTATGCGTAGACCGTCCTGCACGGGATGTAGTGCACATACCCGTACACAATAGAGAGGACAGAGAAACAATCCAAAGAGGCCACCTGCTGTCGAAGCAGTAGATGCCACCAACACACGCGTGAGGATCATGGTACCAGACGAAATAGGTTGTTAGAAAACGGCGTTTTTTTAACCGCTGCTAAACTTACTTGATGCTCATAGTGTTTATGGTGCCGGGATAACATTCAAGATAATATAAGACGCTCATTAGTACCAAGTTCATGCTCTGCATTTATATATTATCGATACTTTATCTTAACGTAAATATAAACACTGCATAAATACGTACAGGTGCATTAAGGAGACACTTCGAAACCAGTCCGTAAGGCATACGCCATGTTGGATAGCTGGTCAGCGCTGGCTACACGGTGTAGCTGTTTCAAATCGTCTGTTCTGTACAAAAACAGTTCTGTACGGAAAACTTTACAGTTGTATGCCTGGCATGGGATGCTTAGTTTCTAGGCCCAACTCGAGTATGAAGATTATCGTTTCCATAAAAAGGCGAATACGAGCTTTCGGTTTAGAATTGCGTTATTTGTTCTGTACCAATGGATATGTTGTTAAGTAAGGTCAAATACAGGTAAACAAAAAAATAATAGCCTAAAAAAATTCGATCGAGACTAAACTGGCAATGGCTTGGGTTTGGTTAGTGCAGAGAACGCCAGCGGCTTACGTTAACACAACAAAATCCTGCAACGGACGCTATAAAGATGGCAAAAAGCGTGAGCATTTGAGGACCACCCGTTTGTCTCAGCACAAAGGAACGATGAACCGAAACGTTGTGACGCGGAAGATCACGATTGTTTCAAAGACTGTAAGGAAGATTTGGTATGATCTGATGAATCTAGTGAAGAGCGCGAATACATCAATATCATGGAATTTCGAATGCTTATCGTGCGGAACAGAAGACATTTGAGGCCTATGGGGTTCAATTATGTGTGCAATACCTTTTATATTCATAATTCAAACGACGCTATATCTTCCAATATTCTTCCTTTAATTATAGTCGATTTTTTTGTCGCATCAACGTTCTCTAACTGTAATAAGGAGGCGACACCGTCCATTATCACCCAGTTAAATTATCTACCTGAAAGAGCCCACCGACTATGTACAACACAGTCAGCCAATAGGCGTTTAATGAAAATAGGTGAAAATTAAAGCGAGCAATTATTTGCTATTGAAGAAACATTGCACTTTCCGTCCAAAGAGTGGGGTCATCACAGTTTCCTATATCGTAAAAGCATCCTTGGCGCGAACAGAGTCTAAAATTCATTTTTCCATTTGCAAATATCGACAGGCCCTAATGAGACAGCGGTGGTCACTGTTCCCGCGCCGGATCCGAAACGGTATCGTGTACAACTACAGACCGTAGAGCCTTTTTTTCGTTTTTATCCCGTGAGGATATATGTAAGCTCATTGCAATGAGCAATCCTTAGAAATTCATAAAGCCGGCCTCGTCGTGCTATCGACCACAGACTAGGAGGCAGTCCCACAGCTGTCAATATTATTCCCACTCTTACTCCGCTATGTTGTTCGAGTGTGTGGATAAAGAGAACAGGTACTCAGAGCACGACATTTCTGGCTCGTGTGATCTTCTCTATCTATCTATCTGTTTATCTCACATGTATGTGCTGCCTAATACAGACACAATAGAGTTTCTATTCGTAAGGACTCTTCTACTAGCTTGTAATTATAACGAATATCTTTGCTGACTCACGTTAACCAGAGATATCGCTATGGATTTTTATCGGTTTCGTGTCTTTTTTATCCGCTTCCTTCAGCATTACTCCCGACTGACGTAGCTTGCCGAAGGCTTCGGAGTCTCCGGCTAGTTTATTGTACTGGTAAAACATATATTGTTGCGATGTGGAAGCGATACCTCTGCCGAGAGCGAATGGCAAATTAGCAGATGTTTGCGTCAAGAACATCTGTACCAGTAGCCTTTTTCTCACCATGCTCTATCTTATCTCTTATTGTTGGGGTGCTATTGTTGGTCCTATAAATGGTCTCGTAGCTAGTCCAAAACAGTTTCTGCACCCTCATGATCTCAAAAGAGTTGACTCATTATTGTTACTCAACCGACAAAGAGCAGTGCTGACCGCACAGGGTGGAATAATGACGAAATGACCCATTACCGGTGAATGCTAAAATTTGCATTGGTTGTGAGTTTCCAGCAGCACGAACTAAAGCGTTTTACTATGTTTCAGTTGATGCTATTATCATTATCTTGATTCATGTGTTCATGTACTTTTCTCATTTATCCTAGGAGTGGCCGTTTTTCTTATTGCAGTGCCCCTGCCGTCCTTTTTAGGTTTGCATATCCTCGTGACGCCAAAGTCCCAGATGTCTTCATCTGTGTCCGGTCCGTTTTCTTTTGGTGCGCCTTTTTCGATCACTAGCTTAGTCGTCGAGTTTTACCCTGCAACTGACTAGTCGATTATAATAATATCTATTTGCAGATCTATCGCAGGCAAACCATCGTATCCTTGAAGGACCATGCAAGGAAGCCTACAGCTTGCCTGTTGTGATGCAATGACCTCGAAGTTCGTGGCTATTCAAATCAGATCGATCTCTCTGTTTGACTGTAGCGGACTAATTGAAACACCGAGTGCTCGATAGGGTTGCTCACAACGAACAACCACATCTACACTTCCTATGCCTTATTCGGACCAAGGCCGTATTCACACATACAGATACGCAGATAAATAGACAAGAACGAAACCTTTTATTGAACCCTTTGACTTTGCGTCCTTTCGATATGATTCTTAACGCTAGAGGTTGATGCGTTCATTACGTTACCGGAAAAGGTTTTTACAAAATGAGATGGAAGGATCAGAGAAAGAAAGTTAAACGCTCAAGACGACGCGAACTGCCCACAAACACTCGGCAACAGGGACTCGGCATCAGAACAATAGGCAACAGGGTAAAGGCTGGCATATGCGGTTGCTAGTCTCGAGAAGTTCCATATAACTATAGTTATTACTACCACGAGTGCTACCATGCAGCTACTTTTGCTGCAGTCGAGCTCAGTAGGTCCGAAAGTTTATATCTTATCGCTTCGACCCTGTATCGGACCTGTGTACCCACGTGTACTGAATGAGTTGAAAACAGCAGAAAAGATAAAGACTGCATGAATGTCTCAAAACAAGGGAATAATATAGTGTAAGCCATCTTCATTAATGGCAAAGAAACGACCTTCAGTGGCTGCCAGTTAAATGTGTGTATATATATATATATATATACACATTTAACTACACACATTTATATATATATATATATATATATATATATATATATATATATATATAATGGTAGTTAGGCGATTTGAGTCAAAAGGGCTGAGTCTAGAGTAAAGTGAAAATTGTCAGGGTTAGAGATCATTATAGCCAGCGTAATATGGAGTTAGTCAGGTAACTCAGCTCTTTTAAGGGCAACTAAAAGACTGCGTTCAGGTTTACAGAGCAGAACGAATTGACATTAAGGTCTAAGGGAATCCTATATAACTGTAGGATTATCCTTAGTGTCTATTAACTTTTCGTCTGTTTCCGCTGTCGTGTCTGTTTCTTTTTAAGTTAGATAATATTTGCAGAGCTTTTTGCATTTCGATTTCGTACTGGCTGCGTTATATACCGCACACCGAAAATGTTTATTTAGATTTTTCAGTATTTTCTAAATAATATAATTCAATAAAATATGCAATAAAAGTGCGAAGATTATAAATGTCTAACAATTGTGTCATTTTAAATTGTCTAAATGTCAGGTCCTTACTTTTTTAAAGGTACGTTTAGCCTACCTTTTTATTTTGTTGTTTTTAGTTCGCCACAGTCGCTGTTGCGTTCCTTATGTTGCAAAGGTCCAGATAAGAGTTTGATTATCGGAAACGGGATTGATTCCAGCGCAACTTAATTAAAAAGAAAAATTATTTGTCCTTATTATTACGGGCCATCAATAAAAATAGTAGAACTCTCGAAAAGAAATGGTGGTACTCTGGTAAAGTAAAATAGATCTGAAAAGGCTACGCAAAACTTGACGTTATTCCATAATCTTTAATCACGCGCGATGAGTACGTCTAAACGTTGTACCTGACACGGCTTGTCGTGTACGGCCGACTAGTCTACAAAATTTAGCGCGCGTCCGAGAAAATAGTGGTTTCTTTTGTACGGATAGGATACGCTCGTGCATATTTGTTCAGAAAAAGAGCCGCCTGAGTCTCACGTTCAGCATTAACCAGGTCAGAAAGAAAAATTGCTATTATACATATCCAAAAACACGCAATTTTTGCCCCGAACATTCGTTGCACGAACTGTAACGTGCAGACACAAGTTGAACCTGGTCAACCTGATTCCACATTCATGCGAAAATACTTTTTGAATTTGTAGATGTAGCCTGCAAAATCCTCCCAGATAGATCAGCAAATGTGATGCCCCGTATTTTATTATTCTTAGTGGAAGAAGCAATACGCAGCTCTAACAGGGGCAGTCAATCAGAGTGCGACAAACAGCAGATGTGCCAGTGATTCTAGTCGATGAACCAAGAACTGCAAGACCCTTGCACCTAATGGATAGACCCCTAATTATCTTCCTCAACCAGATAAAGATGCAAGTGCTTACAAAGTATGTATCTATTGTAAAAAACCTATTATGATGCTGTCAGAAACAACTGTTTATGTAAATTGCGTAATATGGCAAATATAGGTAATAGCAAGCACTTCAGATGCTTTAAATAACGCTGCATCCAAATAGTTCAAATGCATCCATACGCTGCACATCTGTAGACATATATTCAGGATTGAAATGGTCGTCTTTTGAGAGGCTCCGAAGAATCAGAGTGAGCGAAGAAGATTAGACTTAGGTTGGATAAAAAAGGCCAGATATTGAAATGCTTTGAGAAGGACAACGCTCAAGCTGATTTGGGAAGATCGAAGATTACGGTTGTTAAGTCCACACTGATCATTGTCACATACTACGTGTACTTCCCTTACAACAACCAACTCAGCCAGATTTATCATAGGTACTTCTATCCTACGCCGTTCACAATACATTGATCACCAGTAGAATGTGCATAATGATAAATAGCGTGATCTTGCTCATGGTTCCTTTATCCATTCGTAGAAATCAGGATACGTTTCCGAGGACTGCTTAGCCGTCAGTCGTTGCCATTTCGCAAGGATTTAGCTCTCCTTGATAATGCCATATGAGCTTATAATTACCGGCTGAAAGTTCTGAGCAGTTCATTTTGACTGTCCTACTAAACGTTGAAGTCGTATTTTGTAGGGATTTTCCTGATGGTGAAGCTCTAACATCTAACAGATAATGGGGTGCACCTATTGCCAATATCGGTTAGGCGGTCGAAGCACATATCTGCTCAGTGTTATCCGACTGCCGACCGTGAACGAGGCATTTGTTTATAGAGAAACACTGTTAGATATATCATTCAATTAGTTCTGTCCATTTATAATTAGAGCATTGGCTATACCTGCAAAGAAATAATTAAGCGATTAAGGCGAAAAGTAACATTGGTAACAAACGTTTTAAAGATAGGGATGGTCAGACAAAAGACTCAGCAAATGAAGAACCCATAATACTTGATCGTAAGAGAGAATTATGTCCTTTTTCGGACTATTTTCAGGTACTCGCTTTGTAGCAATTGTTTATTTGATTGTAAATGCTTTTCGGGCCTGAATTAGCTATTATCCCAAAATATCCCCAAACAATGAGCAACATTTATATGCCTTGGAATTGTTTTCGACAGCAGAAATTGCCCGCTAACAACTACACAACTTGCATATAGTTATTCTGAATATACTTATTCTCTATAACATCAGTGGAATATGTTGCACGGCCAGAGACTAAAAATTAACTTTTATAACGCGTTGCCATCTAAAGGTCATGGGTAATCAGCAAGCCATAAGTTTTTTTTTCCTAATATAACACTAGGAGATCTGTAAATAGTATTCTATCAATTGAATGCATGAAGTGATTTTGGCGCAAGCTTGAGACAACGGATGCAAGTTTATCGAAACTTCCAATTTTTTCGGGAGATCTCAGGAAATCGAACTGTAATAACGTGAATGTTGACTCAATGACTCTACGATTTCTGATCATTTTTGGACTTTTGGCCCATTTTTAACTTCTATTCGATATCGTTTCTTCAACAACTTTTAATTGTAATGGTCTTCCAGACGCATCAATAACGCTGCTCATTTTTTTTTGTCAAGTTTGACCTAGAATGAAACTTTTACGTCTTACCAGTCGCATTTTTCATTGGAATTGTGGTAAAGCTCTGGCGCTTGTGCTCCCTTGGGCGGCTTACTTTCTGTACTCGTCGTTTGTTAATAGCTGAATTTATTCGTGTTTAGAAACATACACCATGTTTGTATACATAGACCTATCAGCAGTCGCTGATATCGTGTAAGTTGTTTGTCTCCCACTCGAGATCTGCGTCACAGCTACTGGAATAAAGTTTGTCTTCTGCTACTTAGTAGAACCTGTAATGTGTCAGGGCGCTGGCACCAAAAACAGCAGGAGTCGGCCATATTTGAGGCACCATGGCGTCATCGCACGTTTTGTACGCTTAGAGTTAAGTGTGTTGACTGTTGTGCTGTAGATGAGTCCCTGTAGCAGCCACGAGCGCCGCCGAGATAAAAATCCCAGCTGCTTCAAACAGCAACTGTTTCCGCATCTTTCGTATTTAGGCTGTCGATGGCTAAGTCATAAACACGAATATTTTGCAAGTAGGAAAATCATTTTATACAAGTGTGTCGAGAAAACATTGACACTCGGCTACACAGCAGATTTAGGGTTTGGTTATAAGCCCATAAATCCACACATGAAGAAGACATAGATTTTTTTTTAAAATTTAAAAGCGTTACCTGTAAATCAAAGTACATCTCATTTTCAACTGGTCCAGACAGTATCTCTGTTTGATTTTAAAACACTCTGAAAAAAGCAGTGTTTCCATTTATAAAACTGTTTTTAAGTATAATAAAACGACGTTCGCGATGGTGGAATGAATGGAAAAGCCATCGTAAAATAGAAGAATAGACGATATCAGCTGTTTTTTTCATCGCGTAATGCGAACGACTTTCAGAGCATTGGACTCGAATGTCTAATTTGGTCTGTGTGCAAAGACGTCATCTGCCTCAGTTCGGCTAGATGAAGAATGGCTTCTCAAGGGAATTTTGATTGCTCTTAACCATCGTGAACTACTACGCAGTTCTCCGGCCAAGGGGTTCGTCTGCTATCCCTTCTCGAGGACTTGATAGACCCCAGATGATCGCTCATGTCTCGCTGTGTATTTCAGCCAAAAATGAGGTCTTGTAGGATGCTTGATTAATGCGCAGATCCTACAGGTTCACATGCATCTGTAAGATTCGCCTGCCGATGTTCCATATTAAACTCCGACACTAAGCTGAATTTCCAATAGCGCGGTAAAAATGCGCACAGTTTCTTCTTTTTCGAAATAATGCATGTTCCATTCAACACTCCTGATTAAGTAACAACTATAACACGTCTGTAGAACGGCAATAATTAATAAAACGTTAAAAAAAAGACTAGGCAGAAATAAGTTTGCTAGGTGAGATGCTCTTCTTGTGCCATTTACATCAGTGATTCAAGCATATCTATCATAGACTAATTCAACCAATTACCTTTTTCTGCCTGTGTCAATGCAGTAGCAGGCAGATGAATACCGTGATACTTGTTTTCACAACATAGTCCATGACATATATAAATATGCATTCACATTTGAAATAATATGATTGGCTGCGGTGGTCGCAGCCGTCCGTAAGTGTGACGTCGTCTCATCGCATCGCTGTTGTTTGCTATAACGTCCGCCCACAACATCTCGGCTAACTCTTAGAACAAAGCCTTTCGAACAATTCGCTCCCTGCATCCCTTTGGTTCGCATTGTTTCGAAGAAATAAAAAAGAGAAGGTTACGAAAATGGCTTTTTCCTAGTCTAAAAACGAAATGATACGATGCTCCTGCTTCTGTCTAAGCAGCAGGAGGGGTGCATCCCCCACGCCAAGCGTGGGGCAGCATTAAAACCTCCACCGTTTGACGTCAGCTCACAAAGAACTGGCGTGCAACATTGCTCCAGGTTATGACGCTACTAAATACTACTGAATAAAGTCTAAGGGCCCGCGACAATCGGCTCCCATTGCATCGTTTTGAAAGCCTTACTCTTCAACAACAGAGGAGTGAACCGGAGACCACCAGTTACCACCGGCAGACAACGGAAAAGCCGTTCAACGACCACCATACGGTTACAATCGTACAATTCCCACCCACCTCTACATCCGCTCAGGAATCGTGTTCTGTCCTATCTATGCCCCCCGCGTGTCGTTTAGCAACGAAGTTGCCCAGCAACAATTTCTTCGCTTGCTTTTGCTTGAGTCGTTCTGCGAACCCGACGCTCCCATTACGCCTTCAACCTTATGCGGCCGAGACCGTGCACCAACCTCCAGCTTCTCTTTCTTTTGTTAATGTAGCCAGTACTGCTCTCTGTCGCTCCTGCTGTTGCCACCCTCGTTGCTGTTACCGGTTCGGCAGCCGCGGCCAAGCAAGTGTAAGCGGCACATACGTAAAAAGTTTATGCGTTTAAATATGACTGCTGCGGTGCCCTCCTGTCAGACGCCGAGGCGGCAGGGACGAGGTCTGTGAGCCTATCGGCCTGTGCTGCAGCAAATGGCGGCACTTCCGGCTTGGGTCGTTGGGCCCACTTAACACGGCCCAGTCCGAGTCAACAAGCAGGCAGCCTCTGGCTGCCATTGGTACTGCCATCGCGAAATGCTGCCGACTGTGACATTCTGAGTAATGCTGTCGTAAAAGTAGGAAGAATCGGAGAGACAGAACGCACAAGGCCGCTTCGGCGTGCGCAGCGACGGCGTCGACGTTAGCGCTTCTAGCGGCAGAACAAGCAATGGCTGGACGTCTATGATGAACGAGACCGCTGCGGTGGCAGGAACACTCATGGCAACAATGCTAAACGACGACGACGAAGAGTGGACGAAGAAAGAAAAACAAACATGGAGAGGGTCTGGCGATTATCGGCCTCGAGGCTGCGGTATGAAGATGAAGCTGACAGCGATGGTGACAACGATTACAGCGCCACAAGAGAAAGCATGAAGAGGAGGTTTGACGAAAAAATATTTACAAGCTAGGTATGTTAGAGGGGTGAACACAATCGAAAACGAGCCAAGGAGTGGTGCGATTAACAACAACAGCGAAACGGAAAATGAGCAAGAAACGAGGCACAGGGAATCAGTGGTAAACCTTAGCGGGGTCAGGTCCGTAGGGTAGCGTGAACTAAAGGAGGGATATAGGGTAGATCAAGCGGGATCTTAGTAGCGCCAATCGTTATGGGGTCGTTTGTGGGGCGTGCCATGCGCAAGGCTCGATGCCGAGTCGTTAGAGCAACCGTAGATAGCTGTAAAGAGTCGAAGACAATGAGTGCGACTATTCCGCTGTTGAAGTACGAACGCGAAGTCGTTTGCCCGAATGTATTGGGATCGAGTGGAGCACAGCTCAGTGGACTAGGAGATACTGGGTAAGCGAGTCTGGCTGTTCGAGCTGTCCAATGGCTGCGACTGTCTCTCATAGTAAAGAGATTGCCTTTTTGAGCTACTTGATTGTAAAAAAAGAGGAAAGCACATACTTGAAAAGAAAAAGGAGTTATCATAAACCCAGGCATGGCATATCATTATATCTTGCTGACGTATATAGCAGAGCGACAGTCTGATCTAGAAGAATCGGCTCAATTTATTAAGAGGATAACAAAATTAGTTATTTGTCTGTTAGGTGCGTATGATCGGCGTGGGTCAAGGGTATCTTTCAAAATTTATTAAATACAGATTCTATAATAGAAGCCTAGATTAGGCTTGAATAATCCAATGGTGCATGTTTGTCTATTACTACGCGGTCGTAAAAAAAAACATAAATTATCTTAAGTTCCTACTTGACCTGAGAGTCACCTGTAGCACGCGCAAGTGTTCCGAGACCCTCTGCAGCGAGTTTTGTTGCCTCCCACTTACTAGCTGAAATATGAAATCCTTATAAATGTATAAAAAAAAAATCGTTTTGTGATGAATTATAATTTCTAGAACATAGATGTATTTGGTTGGTACATAAGTAAGACCGTTTTTTTTTTTCTATCTAACAGTACTAAATGAATGTGTCATTTATTTATCATTACTCTGTTTTCCTTCATCTGTTTTCCCGATCAGTTTGCTTATTCCCCTTCGCTAAAAATAATCAGACCTAGTGTTCGGCCAGCTTTTGGAATCCTTTTCATTGGCAAATATACTCTTCATCAGTGATCGAAAAAAAAAAATTAGCAGCAGGTCTGGAAAAAAGCGTAAATGCTTTTCATTTGCGCTTTCGTAGGATGAATTTAACAATATCTGCCACGTAAAAGCCAGCATTGAAGAAGGATGACTTTGCTTCTCTATCAGGCCTCTTCTGTTAAATAGCCCCACTTACTCTATACAACTAGACCATACACAGATTCTTGTTGGCCGTCATGTTGTTGCAAAACAGTTTCCGGTCTATACAGTCCTTGCAATTTTTCTAAGCTCAGAGCATAATCTTTTTGGGATTCATCCTCCCAAAAGGATCAATCTGACTTCACTTTTGGGCTAGGCGTATCTCTTAGGGTGATCAACGACTTTCTCGTATTCATAGTGACCTCAAGACGACTCTACTTCTCAACAATTCTGTGTAGATCCATTTCATTACGGCCGTGGTGCTGTCCGCTATCGAGCGAGATGATGAGAGACAGTGGACCGCCATGTTTTCTTGTGCACCTCAAGAGTTTGTTTATGAATCTTGCCCGTCGTATACGTTCAAAGAGGTTCTGCTTTATTTTCGTCGGTATTCGATCGCTGACCGGAGCAGCGTGTACCCTTTAGCTCCAAGATGCCGCTGTTAAGTTTTGCGAACCAGCTTAGAGAATCCTCCTAGACATGAGATGCTCACTGTGCACAATGCAAACGCACAAAGCTACTTCGCCAGTTTTCTGACCTCGGTGAAAAACGGAAAAGGGTATGTGAGTACATCTTTTCCATCGGGAACATCCATGTTCGCAGCAGAATCCCAACGGGCTTACGGCAGACGAGAGCATTTTTTAATAACATACGTATATCTAGAAGTAGCAACCAAACAATAAGGAAATAATTGGAAAAAAAGGAAACTAACCTAATGTGTATACATATATGACGATCCGACCAGCCATAACCGGAGTAAGTTATAACCAAGCTGCTTACAGGAAGTAGCGCCGCAAGAAAATCGTAAATCGGGCTACAATTGCCTAAGTTTGATCAGTTTTCTCCTTTGCAAAGACGAACGTCGGTAATGGCTGTTGTTATGCTAGAAAAAGGTTTTTGTCCTCATTATTCAAAGCTAGCTCGGCTTCAAAGTGGTCCATAGTGAAAAGCCGGTGGCCGGTGGATCTTGACAGCGTTTGACAACGGTATACCACGCGGCGTTTCGCCATTTGTTTTGTTCAAGTTCGTTACTCACGTGTGATTTCATACAATAAATTTGCAAAGCTACGTTTAATTGACAAAGGACGATTCGAAAACTCAACAGGGCTAAGTTACGTTTAGTGCTATCTTCGAAATGTTTACTATCCACCGTAAACACAGTAATATATGAGAACCGGGGGATTATACGGAGTGCGCTATTATTAAAACATTGTCGTTGGGTCCGATTTTCACACGTATTCAACAGATTTACGTCGAAATTAGGCTATCCATATTGTGATATTTATAGAAATTCAGTCGAAATTGTCCATGAACTTTTATCTCTACGTGAAGCACAATCAGAGCCCACAAATGTAAGCCTTGCCAAAGTTCTAAATGAGCTCATCATCCTGATAAAGAAAATTATGAGCAATATCTGGTATTGCTGCTGCTGCTGTACGAGATCACAACTCTCGCTAAGGCATATGCTGTCACTGCAGATAAATATAATAATCGAACGGACCATTTTGAAATAAAGCCTTCCAACAAATCAATATATCACCTGTTTACGCCTCGTAGATTTACTAATCACTGGTAGAAATCTATGTGCATTGCATACGGGAACATTTTATTCGTTCAGTATTGTCGCCTTGCAACAGACTTCAGCCGAAGTGCGAAAACCGAAGTCGGTCATACGTGAATATATATTTATAGCGACAGACAAATGTAAATTCAAAGCGCATAAATAATGAAAGGCCGAAATACCGCTGTCTCGAGGGAGAAAGTTTTTCTATGACCAATTGAAGTATCTTTAATGTGCCAAGCATAATAAATCATGAATAGAATTCAAATAGACCATAAAGCAATGCTAGACTAGGACGGCGAAGCTTTGCCCGTGTCTGTTCTTATATATTCTGCATCGAGCTGGAAGGATAAAATCATCATACGACAATATGGGCAATCTTTTGCGCACACAAGAAGTTACCATTTTTCATGGCTATCTTGCCATGCCGGGTTAAGCTAACGGCCAAGTTTGCTTCATATTCTACTCTCGGCACAGAATTCAGAACAAACTTAGGGACCCAGATAAAGGGGTGTTATAGTGCTTGAACACTATCCATGAGGAGGGACTTCTATAGGTTTACACAGGGATCGTTTTAAAAAAAAAACTTCAAAAGATCCTTTAAAACGAGGTTTACATGACAGACGGCATGCTGAGTGTTTCTTTAGTTGTATGTTTTGCAGGGAAGCCACTTTCGTCTTATGGTGAAAGTGGTCTTCCCTCTTACTCATTTAAATATTTGAAGTGTACTTTCTTTATTGTTTCTACGAGGAAAATTAGGTCTAACAACGCTGCGAATATATTGATGACATTGCACAGAAGGTCGTTTTTGTGCTTATTGTAGCCAGTATTTTTATGAAGCTCGTTAACGCTTTAGTATATAGCGTGAGTTCAAAGATCTAGACTTCAGAGGACCGACTTTTTATAATCGGTTCCCTATAATATATTGAATCAGCTGGGAAAAGGCTAGTTCTTTGTGAAGCCATAGAACATCAGAAAAATTTGCTAATTCAACCTAATCTCAAATTTTTCAACATAGGATATTTCATGCTTTTCATCAGTGTGCTTTACTCAACGGCGGTAGTACGATAGGAAAAGGACGTAGACAGAGTTTGTTAACCCTAGTGAAACTCTATTCGTGGTATCAGGTCCATTATGTATGCCTTCCAGTATGTATAGGGCCCAAGTTGAACCTGCCTCTTTCGAAGTCTATATGAAAGGCATCATTCGCCTTGATAGCTACCACTATCGCGAATCGATCTTTGCATCTACATATAAGTAATATCCAACCTTAAGCATTCATTAGGTATAAAGGAGGCTACCCACTAATTGAGGAACATAATTTTTTTTTGCTTCCTTGCCCACCTCCCCTGGGTATTTTATCTAGTTTCTAAACCTCTTGGACATACGAATGTCTGCTTTAGTGTACAGCAGGGCAAATACGTTCGTACACAGACAGCCTGTATCCACACGCACATGCATTTCACGACTAACAAAAATCACACCCAATAAACTTGTCGCTTTTTCTTATGCAAAGGCAGCAGCCGTCGGATGGGGTAGTGACAATGATATGCCAGTGACGGCCTTATCCTCTTTTGCTCGTCCCACTTTCTCCTGTCCCCCAAAGCTACTATGTTGTTTTCTGTGAGGTGGATGTAGCGATGGCAGTACTACCCTCATTCTGTTGTGCTCGCCCTTTCTGTCTTACCTGTTTATGTCTCGGCTACTCGACCCGGTTATTGTTGTAATGGCTCCGCTTTTGGGGTTTTTTTCTGCATGGCCTGCGTGAGTTTTATGGAGATCGACTGGCTCAAAAGGAAAGAGCACATCAAAGAATCAAGAGAACTAACGAGGCTCGTTGTCGACACCGACGTCCTGTTTTCGGAAGACGGCGCAAAAAAAATAAGTTGTGAAGATCTTTGGCTCGCTTTGGGCTTTGGGAACTCGATTGGCTGTCCGTTTAGACTGAACCCCGAGAATCTAGGGGACTCGACGGAGAAGCCTAGGGGAATTTAGAGTGCAAGAAAAGTAAGCACGTCGGGTCCAGAGCCGCCAAGCCGGTCGTATGATCCTTCCAAGTCGCTCCGGATTGTTTCAGTGGGCCGAAAAGTCGTACCTGTCATTGTCTGTGATCACGACATTCGAAACCCGCATCATCAACAAAAACAGTCGGGTCAAGATCATGTAGAGGCTGTAGCAAGCATAGTACCGATGTCAGAAACATGAGAAATAATAGCAATATTAGCATCAGTAACCACAGTGAGTGATAGTTGTGAGTTCGTAGCGAAGGTAGCTCAAGCCGTCAACAATGATCGCAGTGCCATATAGTTCCCACCAACGTACACAAAGATACCATCTGGCGAAACGTCATATGGTCACGACTTAATGCCTCTAACGCGACAGAAACGACTGCAAACCGTATCGAGGCTTTGCCACTGCCATCCTAAAATTACCATGTATCGTGGTTCACAATTGCGTTACTAAGCAAACAACAAACAGAAAGGGAGGGATCAAAAAACTGAGAGAAAAGCAGAAAGCGCCAGGAAGCAAATGCTCCATACTTGCAAACCTTCCTGTCGGACCGACAGACAAATATCTAGACTGATGACGGCCCCCCTTATGACTTTATCTCACTTAACCGTTTGATGCTTTTTAGATGCAGTAACATTCTCACCCCCTACGAGTTGGCCTTTTCATATCGCACTGCGACAGGTAGTAGCGGTTAGGGGGAAAGCCTACAGGCATATCGATGTTTGTGCGCTAGTTAATGTGCAAAATCTCATTTGGGGCTCGCACGACTCCTCTGGATCCTATTCATCTGCGCGTAATGCTTTGGCTTTGTACTGGCGGGAATTTGTCGACACGGCGGTTGCTACGATTGCGGCTGTAGCTTTGAGAATGATGGATAGCAGAATCTAGAAAAAGCGAGGCAAATGACAAGTGGATTACGCTGGGCGCAACTTTAGACGATGGATAATAGGCGAGGCTTTGGCTGGCATCGGATTATGGGGAGAGCAGAAAGTAAGTGTAAAACGATGTCGAGAAGGTAGTACGTTACAACTGTGATCAAAAAAGTTCAATCGTAAATTAAATTCAAGGCACGCGAAAGAATCAACTCTGGGTACATACCCAGTTTCAAACGAAGGTAGATGGTAACCTAGGTATGCTATGTACCGTTGCGCCCTCGTACGTAATGGGCATGTGCTTGAGATGCTTGCGAAGCGCTATGGAAGAAATAACGCTGTACAACTCAAACAGCTCCACTGAGTTACACTAGAAGGAAACATGGCTGAGAAAACGCTAACAATTCATTATTCCACCAATGATAGATGCTAGACAAAACTATTATATGGAGTCAGTCAACAAAATAGCGTTAGGCCACAACAAGGCTTCCTTACTGCGTAATTTAGTAATCTTTGAAAAAATCTTCTTTTACCGTAGATGTATATGAATGCGATACAGATGCGCGTATCTATGTGAGATACATAAAGTGTGTATTATAAAAATGCTAGATGGCGCTTATGGGACTACTCGTTCAATCCCAACATCAACTCGTAATAGGGTATTTCATACCTAAGTGTGAACGTCTTTTTTCTAGCCATATACCGTACAGTATCTTTAGTGCAACTTTTGGGTTTAAAGAATAAATAAGACTCAAATCATTGAAATCCGTCAGTCAACCTGTTAATTCTGTACTTTAATTAAAATACTGTTTATTTTCAAAGCTATCCCAGCTCACTGTTAAAAGTATCTAGGAACGTGAACGATATAGGGTGCTATCGAGTGGGAAACGTGTGAAAAGGTCGTAGATGGCACTTCTGGATGCCATCGCAATTATTATTATTAACTTAACTTGATCAGCACTTCCTTAAAGTTTAATACAGTTCAGTGGAAAACACTTCTGTGGATAGCTTGAACAGATATGGTATGACGTTGCATATGTAAATAAAAACCTAGATTAGGCTAGTGTTCACTTCAGAATAGGACTACGTCGAACACGTAGTTTGCAAAGGCGATTCTTATTTAGGCATAAAATCATACCTACGCTCTACGTCCTGCCCGCTCATTTGTAACTATGTCCAAACGGGTTAGGAAGATAAGGCCTCTCTGATATATATGATCGCTCTATAATATGATCCGCTGCGCTAAATAGTCCAATGTTGCCCTTCGGTACGTGATGCGGTTGTACTACTTACATAGCCCCAGCATATATAGCTAGGATCTCTAATATGCTGTAGGAAATGGCATTATTTATTATTCATCGAAAAGTATATGTGATGAAATTATGAAATTATTTTACCGTATTAAATGATTCAATAAATAGCTGTATTATATGATTATTGTTATTATAAGATACGAACACATTCGTAAAGCACGTGGGAGAAATTAAGAATTGACGTTTTTGTTTTCAGTTTAAGCACGCCAATGTTATTCCAATCTGCAGCCTTTGGCACTTTTACAAGCCCGGCTTTTCATTTCACAACTTTCTTCTTCATCTAAAAAGCAAATCAGCTCTGTCCTCGATACGCCGCGATTTTTCTCATAACTCGTTGATTTTTTCTTTGGTGTATACTACTAGACATGAGAAACTCATTCTAGCCGTTAATAGTAGTTGCGTAAAAACGGGCGTTTGCAGAGATCGGCCCACTCCAGGTTAGCGACCAGGTCAGCAGTCAGCACAGGTAAAACGATACAATGCCGATGTAAGTACGTTTCCTCCCCTTTCACCGTGGCATCGTGAATAGGAAGAGCCCAATGCTTCCTCTCTTCAGATTTCAAGAGCTCATGATGGTGTGTTCCTTATGCAGGAGGCTCTGCTTCTCCATTCTAAACCCTTCAAATATAGCTTCTTCTCAGCTGCCTGGGCACTGCTTAAATTCTGTTCTCCTGCGCTGTCCGTCAAAAGTAGAACGAGGAACTACTCTCCTTCAACGAGCGAGCTCAAGAACGATCGACGAAGGAAGGCTTGGTGGCGTTGGAGCTTGGATGTTTAAGGCTTATCCAAAATCTTCTATAATGAGTGACGTGCCTCCAGGGGTCACGAATGGGATGTGAGCTTAGAGTAGGGTAGAAGAGGGCATGCATTGCTGGCCTAAGGGGTCCGTTTTGTCCAATGGGTAGAAGAGAGGCTAGAGCTGGTTGTGTCGGACTGTGTCGAGGTATCACAGAAGAAGACGGTGGGGCTAGAGCGACGGTTCTCTTTGGAGACGCGTTATTGGGACATCAGAGAGGTAACAGGCGTCTGGAAGGGCTGCCAAGGGAAATAGGTTAGAAGAGCCTGTTTGCCAGAGCAGCAGCAGCAGCAGAAGGGGACGTAGCACCATAGCATGATTGAGTTTCCCAGCTGGAAGAGAGTTTATAGGGAGGGTGCGTTAAGAGAGGGCCACGTGGCGAGGGGTGGCCCTGCGCGTGCGCAAGTGGTCGCGGCCCCCGTTAGCAGCGCGTCCATGATGGACTCGACTTGTTACCATTGGCGTTCGTTGTCGCCGGAAGGCATCGAAGACGCCTTCGTGAAAAGGCCGGCGTCTACGCGTCACGTCAGCTCAAGTCGACAAACTGCAAGTTCGACGAAACGCGTCCGAGCCGAAAAATAGTACGGATAAGTCTGTGTGAGTGAGCCCGGCGAAGCCCAAGTCCGTGTTCCACAAACAATCGACAGATTTCTAGTCGATAGGTACACGCGCACTTCGTGTCTTGTTCGGATCTCGACCATGGCCTGTGAATTGTTTCTCAGGATGAGCTGAAATGCTTCTAGATATATAAAGAAGGTGTAGTCGAACGATGACTGTGATATGGTTAGTTGTGAAAGAACATAAAAGTCTCACTAAGAAATTACAATGCTATTATCCCTGTAATGTTCTGCAAGTTAGCTCAGGGGAAACCAGCAGGCACAACTGAACAACAGCAATATCGTACACGATATCTTTGTACCATGTGCAGGACCCGAGCGGATGCGCTTTTCATAGTATGATGAAACTGCGCTGGCTGCCTTTCGGTTAACGGCGAAGAGCCCAGTCACAGATAAAGACGGAGCCAATGCTTACAGCCTAATCAAGGTCGACTAAGAAGTGTGTGTAATCAAAGCAGGAGGTTGTTCCATTTGCTGTTAGCGAAAAGTGAATAGCCGTAGAGGCAAATGTGTCAGTGCGGAACGTGTGAAACTACAGTATATAGTAGCAAGTAAGACAAAATTCTAGTAAAGACCAACGTTTGAATCATAGACAAAAACCAAGTAGAAGACAGGAACGTATAGGCGGAAAAATAAACCCTACAGTTTATCTCCCCATGGTGTGTGACGTAGATAAGAAAATACAACATTTAAAGGAAAACGAAAGAAAAACGGAAAAATCAAGTGTGTCATTGATATGTATGTGTTTGGGTGATGTTTATCGGTTCGTTAAGTTGTTGTTGTTGTTGTTACTATGATTATGGTGTTCGTCTCATCTTTGTGACGTTTTTCTTGTAACACTCGTTGTTGATTTGTTGATTCTTGTTAATCTGTGATTAATGCTCGAAGCTTTCGAAGGGATGTGCGCCCATTTCAAGAGGGTTTGAAACTCAGAATGACGGCAGGCCACAAACCGGCAGCACGTAAGTATTCCGCCACTGTTAAGAAGCTATATAGTTCTCAGATGACAAGACATCAATACGTACACACAAAGCACACGACCATAAGGAAAAAGATCGCAGTATCCAACGATCAAACAAAATAATTCTACGTGCATCTTTACACATGCAGTTTAGTGTTCCTTGCGGAAGCCAGCAGCTCATGCCACTGCGAATGAGGTACGGTGCAATTATACCGTCTGTATTGTCAAATAAACAATAAACATCGAATGAAGTATACGACGTAACCATACGCGAACACTGAACCTCGGCACGAACGTACTTTCCCTGTTATGCGCATTTCGCTTTTACTTTTTTGAAAACTGCTACCATGGCTTCTATTGCTGATACCGCTGCACCCTATACTGGTAATAAAACACGTACATTACACTAACAAGGTTTGCAAGCAAATGTCTACGACGCTCATATATAGACAGTACATAACAGGATACGTTTGTGAAATGCGAAGACAAGCGACAAGCCAACTAGGGGACGGAATGAAGGGTTGTCTGAAACTATTGCATTGTAAGGCACACGCTCTGCTAGTAGCCGCGGCCTACCTGTTTTGTTAATTTTCCTTGAAAGGAACCATTTTAGAAAAGCACAAAATGAAGCTTATGAGGGTGAAAGAGAAAATGGGGGGGGGGAGAGAGAGAAATAGAGGGAAAGGGAGAAAAGGCTAGAAGGACATTCATTCAACTACAACAATGTATCTCTTTTATGCTCGTTTATTGCCATGAGCTACTGCGGCGAGAAGCGACCGGTGTACAATCGTCTATTAGTTCCTCTGTAATCTAAAAACCCTCCTGATCAAACCGCGTTTGTCAAAGGAGTGTATTTCAAATGATAAAGAAAAACAAAGGAGCCTACCTGTTGTTTCTTTTCAACTTCGAATTGTGTAACATTTCTACAGTGTGACGGCATCCATCTAGTACAAGCTAGTAGACTATTCGTTAGAGCTATATTTCCTAGAAAAGCGTCGCCAGCGGGGGGATTCACATGATAACAAAAAGTGCTCCATCACCACATAACAGCTACTACGGTCGAGTTGCCCTGGTGGGACCAAGACTAGCAGAACGAATGAGTCTCTCGCCAAAGGCGTGTCACGTCGCGCACAGAGATAAGCAAGTAAAAAGGCAGAATCAGTTCGAGGCAAGTGCTGGTGACACGGATGCGTTGCGAAGGAGCTCGTACTCGTGAGACCGCGGGTTAGCACCGTCTATAGTACAACATGAAGAACGTTGCTTTCAGCTCATCGGCCGTGGTTTTCAGTGGAGGAGTGGCTTACAGCATTCTGATAAGCACCAGTTAAGGAGCTGCCGGAGCGTTAATGATTTCGGCCAACGTATATTGGCAGAAGCGACAGTTAGTCGCGATGCCACAGCAGCTTTAGGAAAACTAGGGACCATTGCAAAGAGTGGCGTGGGTTGGAGGTGGAAGGGGGAGCACAGGAATGACGCATGCTGTCGATACATACATGTGAGCGTGTGTAGAGGAGTTTGTACCGGCTTCCCGTCGAAAGAAATCGGGAAACTAAAAAATTCCTGTAGGGTAGGTAATATGCATGTGCAGTTTGCATCCTCATGGAAGTTTGCTGTAGGACTAGCCATCTGAACGATCCGTTCGGAAAAGACATTTTTTGCTAGGAACTATGTCCTGATTTTATCAGTGGTTCAATCATCTCAATCATGTATTTAATATGAGTAGTCGCTGTTGGCTCAATGCTTGAGGACAAGCTCGGCGATATCTTGATGATAAAACTATGTAACGATCGCTATGTTTTGTGAGTTAGGAAAATTCATAATTTTACGATCTACATCAGTTATATTACGCACATAAATAACACCCTTATAAAAATGCTGTAAGCGGTTTAACGGTTATTTTTTATTTTTGTTAGAAGTGGAGTGGGAGGGCCTGTGTAAGACGTGCTAGCTGTCGCGTTCCTTGCGTTGTTTTCTGTAAAAGAAAATGAAGCTTAGCAAAAACTACGGATTCCTCGGGAATGTAGTTCAACTCAGGGTCAGTATATATGTATATACACTCTTGCTTATGAAGATCTATGGATACATATCATGACAACACCGCCTTTCTAAAGAGTCATCAAAAGTATGGGTCTTTCGCGGGCGAAAAGGAAGTATTTGAGGGTAAAGAAAATGTATAATCTACACATTAATCATATCGTATCGAGCCGTCATTGAACGTTTCCTTTTTTATGGGTGCCGGGAAGATCAAGTCAGGGTCCGACTGCGAGCAAAAACCCAACAGACGAATGCATTGCTGATGGGCGCAAGCACAAACTTCAAGGTGTTGAAGAGTAATTGCTGTACAGCCCTATCGTAGATCTGTCTTTATATAGATTCGACGCGTAAAGGCATCGCATGTTAGCATAATATATACTCGAGGGGTTTTCGCGTCGAAGTTTTTCTCTAATAGATGCTTATAGCTATGTAGGAAAATAGTAGGACTCTTTAAAAAGTCACTGACCGAAAACAAAAAGAAAGATTACATAGGACTGGACAAATAACATGCCGTCTCCGTAGACGTTATCTATGAAGTCTAAATTAATTAGGGCGTATAAGTACGTGCTGCTAGGCTGCATGCATATAAGGCCGTGTGCCTTAGTTAGCACGATGATTGAGGCCAGCTTTCAGACACATCAATAAGATTAAAGCGGTAATAAGTATGCCGAGGCTGCTTGAAAATCAGCTAGTTTTATTAGATCTGTCTCACGCAGTAGTTGCTCAATGTGTCTCACTGAATATTGCAAAGCAAGCTCAATTCACACCTTATAAATTCACTAACCGGATCTTAAAGAAGCGAGCGCGGGTAAAATGGCTTCGTATCCTTCTGTCTTGATTAAATACAGATAGAAATTAGCAGTGATCCGTCAAAAAAGTGGAATGGAAAGCTAACAAAATGAAAGTTGGGAGGAACAATCTGTGGAGGTTTAGTTAGCTGTTGAAGTTACGTTATCAATAGAACAGCAACTACATTATGATAACAAAAAGAGTCGAAAATAATAAGGTAAATATTCCAATTCGTATCACTTATTATAATTACTAACGCGCTTCACAGAAGTAGGTAAACCCTGCATGCGTTAATACATATCTATTACACGAACATTATATCGCAGTACGAGACAGTTTCCTAGCAAGGCTTTTATCCGAGCTAGGCTTGAATCGCCTTGGGCTCACCAGGCCTCACTATTTAAATGTCATTTCGCTAACCTTGAAGGGTCAGCAGACATAAACAGCCGTTTCAGACATTCGACTAGTGTCACCATCGCTTCCGGGATAAGGTCGGCGTTGTCTCTGGGAGTATTTGACATCAATGATCATACCTCTGCGTCGGATAGTTTCCCTATACGAACTCGGGACTATTGTGGTCGTACAATCGAAGTCTATTGAGCAATGACATAAATGAACCTATTATAGACATTCGAGAAGTTTTTATGTACATAAATAACAAAATAAGTACTGCTGTGTTTATAATCTTTGTATCTTGG
The DNA here is from genome assembly GCF_002443255.2 of Varroa destructor. Taxonomy (NCBI): domain Eukaryota; kingdom Metazoa; phylum Arthropoda; class Arachnida; order Mesostigmata; family Varroidae; genus Varroa; species Varroa destructor. Next base: position 22,083,219 of record NW_019211459.1, read on the forward strand.
ATAAACATTTAATCATTGGTAATATATTATTAACACTGAGGCCCTCGTCTGTCGTCTACAATGATGAGCTCTGAAACAGTTTGGTTTAAAAAATTTAGCTGGGCTCAGAACAACATGGACACCAGTTCTATATAGAAATATTATAAGTTTTTATATTTTATTACATACATAATGTCATACATATCGTTACAAGTCTGTACAGAGATACTGAGCATCTTCGATAGCCTGTGTTGAACAAGCCACATATCCGCGATGGCGATTGAAACGCAGGTGGGCAGTAAACAATATTCACCAAGAATACGTTGTCATTTCAACTGTCAAAGGTTACCCCCTACACACCGATATTACTCAACTAAAGTAGCATTATTAGAAGATAGCAATGTTTCTCACGCATACACCGAAACCAAAGACAGACGTTCTTCTTTCTTTCAAAGAAAAAAAGAAACATTTGCTTCGTCCAACCTCTCTTCAATCGCAACTACGGAAATCAAAAATCACACGTTTGACTTAAGCCAGTAAGTCTTGGATGGGGGCTCCTCATTGCTTTTCTAGTTCGCTGGGGAATTGGAATGGGTGGGGCGCTCGAGGCAACAGCGATTGAGAAAAAGGCGCTTCCCACTTGGCGCAGGAGGTGGGGCGCTCGAAGATGGGTCCACGGTTCTCACTTCCAGAGCCCTAGACCTAGCCGTTTTTTACTCTTCGTTGTTTCCACTGTTCAACACCAGCCCCCTGTCCCGCCTTTCTTCGGTGCTGGCTCTTCCGTACATTCATAGGCACGTTCCGCCGCCGTCATCAACACGAACGAAAAATGTTTCCATCTCCCATTCCTATGGCAACGTCCAATTATTTCGTATGCAGATATGTCGTATGGGCGTATGTAGGCGAACTCCGTCAGCTTTGCCGCTGTCTGTTCGTTATATGAGACCGCATGCAAAGGCGCATCTGTGACGGCAAAAGGACCAGCAGCTTATTCACGGCGACGTACGGCCTGTGCTGTCGAACATGACACTCCACCAACTGTGATGATACCTCGTGTTTGTAGAGTGGCTGCAAACTGATACATTAGATGGATTGAAATTGTCATGTTTTACGGTGCCATGCTTTTAATTTTAACGCAGGTTGGTATGAATAAGGTGTGAGGTGTTTTTGAAAGTATAGAAAATTATCTTTCTTTTCCGATATATGTATGTAGAGACTATCACAGTCTTCGAAGGGGTTTAAGTACGGCTGACTCTTGGCTCTAATGGGGACCGTTGAGTCAAGTGAGGGGCACATAGGTTAGAATTGGTCGTGAGTTTTTCGAACACAACGAAGTGTTCTTAGTTCCATCAACATAGGAGACACAAATAGAAAAAGAAAAATACGTAAATGAGGCCGGGGAAGCCGGGGAAATGATGGCCCGACCAAGCGACTACCAACTATAACCCAAATTGATATAAAGCGTTTGTTTTCCCTTCAATAAACCAAGTAATGGTCAGCCAGACCGGCTAGACGCTAGTTACAGTTAGAATGTGATTATCCACACACCTAGTCGTATAGAAAGATTTTAAAGTGTGTATATTTCTGCAGGCCGTTTATACTCGCCAGATCAATTATTTGTCTCGTGGCCCCGATCACGTAGTTATCTATGGCTATGATACGATCTGACGTAAACTAGCTAGACGAATTGCCCACACAGGTAATACATACATATGTAGTAATTAGCGTTAAATGCGCAACTCGCTGATATCTGCATTGGATATGGAATCGGACAGCTTAAACCCAGAGCTCAGAGAATGCCACAGATTTTGGCCATTTCCCAAACAGTACGTCAGTTTGGTCACTCATTTGCCATATGTAGCGTTAGTCTCGTTCTTCATCTAGTTTGTTATTATCATTACTCTATGCTGTATTTCAACCATGATGAGACACTTGCATTCTCGCCTCGCAATGAACTGTTCTACGGCTGTTATTAAATCGTGTTTTTAGACAGGCGTCAACCGACGTAAAGGCGGGCGATGTGAAAACGATACGGCTTATCTTGGTTCCCGTTCTAACCTATTGTCTACCTAATATACAACCATGAAGCACTTCGATCTGACTCGTACTCGCACAAACGATGATGGTAATTGTGCATAACGTATCTGTCTCTGTTAGATAAACACGTAGCAGTAACGCGCAAACACACACAGTCGTATTGCTCCTAGGTATAGGTACGTACCATGGAAAGAACTATCCTTACGTATGGCGTATGATACGCTGGACGTTGGGTAAAAACTCTTTGCTGTATCTAGAGCAGCTGCTTCACTCGTACCTAACCTACGGAATAAATATATAAACATGTTCATATATAGACAACGAAAGAGACTAAATTACTTTTATTTACTTGGTGTAAAAATAAACTTTTCCATTTAACTGCAAGATAGCTACCTAAGTATCTGTCGCTTTCAAATAATAATGGAAATTAGTTTTTTTTAGTTGACAAAGCGGTCGCTGCTACTAGCGGGGCTTACATCGAATCGAACACTAAAAAGCAAGCTTAATGATATCTTTTTACGAGAAAGTTAAACCATACTTTGGCTTTGATAAGGGCGTAAGGAAAGCTATAAAACTGGTATGAAATAAAGTTCACTATGACGTATGGAGGTATTACAGTTATCCTTGATATAGAACGTTGCTAAACACTATTGTTAGTTTGATAGGACGATTTCCCGTTTGGAACAAGATTTTCTTCGAAAAAGATAAACAACCGGTGCAACGCATTAGGCTTCGGCTACATTGAATTACGCGTCCTTAATATGAACTAATTAAGGCAAAGACTTAAGGAAACAACTAAATAATTGTTTCGTTGTCTCTCATAATTTTTTCGATATGGCTCGCGGATTGATGCCTGTGTTGAGTGAAAGCGTGAATGGCTGTTCAGCTTGTTTTTCCATCAAGTGCACATACGAAGCAAAACTTCCACGAGATACGAAACTCACCTTCTCTTCATTTGTTGATCATGGTTGCCCGGGGGCTGTGTCAGGCGTGTCGCTTCTCCACCTGGCTCGTGTACACACACACAAAGAGACACTCACCCAACCATTCATTAAATATTGAAAGACACTGTTCCAACTCGAAGCGTCCGAACGTACCCCCGTCTTTGGCTGCTTCCTACCTGAAACAGATTTCTATTCCATTTCGAGTGCTATATCGACACACTGGCATCAACGTCATGCAAATTCTAGCTAAAAAAAATAGCCTCCGTTTTCAGCCATCCTTGCGCCAGTGTACCTTTAGAAAGAGGGAATCGACGCGTGCGTCTGTGAGGTATATGCCGAAAAACCATCTTACTATGTCACGCAAAGCCTCGGTCGCACTCAGGGACTGTTAGAAGGAATCCTCAGGTATTTCAGTGCCAATTTCCCAATCGCCAACGGCTCGAATCGACCGATCGGTCGACAGGCTAAAGGAACAACCGACCAATAAACCAAGCATCACCGATAATCCCCTGCTAAAATTTGCCAGACCTTTCGTTTGTCTTGCAGAAGCTCATTCTGCTTCTCCTACTGAATCTTTCCTTCTTCAGCTTTCTCCCTTTTGTTTCTCTGTATTATACAGCCCAACTATTCCCATGGCTTTTCTTGCTCGCTTATTATACCTCTTATTGCATTGAGAAGCGCCATGCTTGTCTATGGAGGACGAGCATGTTTCACCCCTGTTGCTGCAGCTATTGCCTTTGTTGTTTCCGCAATTCACCCCTGTTATGTAGCAGGCTTCGTCGGTCCCTGCTACACGAGGTTCATTGCGTTTAGCAATTATTACGTCCACCCAGAAAACACCGAGTGAAGATAGTAGTTGTTCGTATGAGAAAGTCGAGCCAATACAGGTTCCTGTTAGACTCTGGTTAGCTTTGGTCGCGATTTATCCTCCCTGTCCCCCTTCCGCCCCTTGTTCCGCCATTAGGCTTAGGCTACCGCCGCCTACCCTATCGTGGCACTCTGCGGGCGTCTAAAAGTTTCGCGTCGCGAAGCGCCGCGATCGAGAGAGCCTTCGCCAAGGAAGTTGGCTACTCCGTGCGTCAAACGGTTCGTCCGGACCTCGTGGAGGTGAGGGCGCGGGTTGCTCTGGACAAACAGTTTGTATGCGTCTTAGCCGTCTATCCTCGTGAACTATTGCTTTAATACGAGATACCCAGATATGGGACAGAGAAACGAGAGTTGTAGAAAGCAGCCAGTATAATAAAGTGTCGAGATATAGGAAGGTCGACACACTAAAAGGGAACGAATAGTGAAGAATATCGACGAGCAGTGAAGGAGCGCCATTGCTCTATCCAGGCTGTGCCTGTGTGTTTGCTTCTTCGTTAATAATTGGCAGTTGATTCCGTTGTGTGTGCCGAATGAAGGGAGATAGCATGTCAGTAAGGAGATTGGAGTAACGAAGTTTAGCGAAACGGACCTTATCAAAAGCTTTCTGCTTGCCTTGCATCGTGTGTGGGTAAGCCTGTGGCTTCAAGCGAAGTATTAAAGCGAGCAGAGTGATTAGCGACTGATGATTGCAGTAGCGGTGTCTTCGGTAGGTTTCAAGTGAGCTTCCCGAAGGGCATCCTGAGCTTTGTGCGAACCTTGATGACTGCTTACCTCAAAAGCCAGTTTACCCACGTACTTACGATCATAATTCACAGACAAATAGACACCCAGATACGAATGTTTCATGCCGAACACACAGTACACGTAGCAGGTTCAGCTACTCGCCCTGTCGTTTTCATTACCTTTGCTACGCTTGGTATACCACCTAGGTTGATAACTTGTTGTTGTGGTCATATAACTGATGTAGTCATCAGATCTTGAGCTGAATAGAAGAGTGTTGATGCGTAAGCATTGCATGACAGCAAAACATACTAAAAATGACTAACGGATTTACTCTCCGATAGAATTGATAAGATCACGTGGGATCATAAATGAGTTTGTATATATATATACATTTAGTTATAATATCAAAAAAAGCACACAGCGCTCTAAGAGTTGCTGGAATTAAATCCAACAGGTACCCTTGAGATTTATTGTCCCCAACAGAAAATTGCGGTTTAGCTGCGTGTCTACTTGACAATTGTTTCCCGACCAGTCACGCCTCATCAAAACTCGATGCAAAACAAAATAAGCCATAGGTTTTGCCGTCGATTCCATGTGACACTAAGTAGTCGGGTGGAAGATAATATCCAAATGATATTTTGTTTTTCCCCCGAGGAGGCAAACCAGAACAAATGCAAACTCAAACATCGTCAGTTTGGAACAATTTTTCAATGAAGAGCCTCTCTATGTATCAGGGCGTACTTCGTTCTTTCGTTTCCAACCTATTCTACATATCGACAGATGGCAGAAACCTAAAGACGCTTGCTATTTTCACAAGCGATTTACAGTAGAATGATAACCGAACAAACTATAGGCTGCGCCGTCTCGTTGTCCTCTACTGAAAACAACGTCAGGACGCCACTCGACGACCTTCTGAACTGGCCGAAAAGAGTTGACCGCGTGTCTTGAGCCATCGGGTTGGCTAAAATAAATGCCACTGATGGATTCGCGAGAACGGAACAGGAGACAATCCTGATAAACTATATATGTATCCGTAGCACTAAACTGGCTTGGGCTGTTGCTTTTGTTTGTGACTGTTTACATGCTGTACCTGTCTTGTTTGTGCTTAAGCACTGTCTGCGTCATGAAGGAGTCATGAGCAAACGTGCGGTGATTATAATAGGAAACGATGATGACTTTGACCGGACAACTGCGAATAAGATAAACTAATTATTCAAATTTATTAAGATAATAGTTTCGGTAATATACAGCTCTACGCGCTGAAATTACTCATTTATGCATTGTTCATTTGTTTTTAATATAAAGATGTCCGTTTTAATTAGACAGCTGTACTGCTGGTACTTCCCTATCTGTTTCGACGACTGCTGCGAGAATCCTATTCGCACCGCTTGTCATTACGTAGTTACTGCAGCCACACGGTACTTAAGAGGCTACGGTACGTTTTGGCGTTTTTTTATTTATTGGTCGGAATTGTTGGTACTGTGGCAAACCCGGCAGCACGATGAACCACTGGCAACGTCGTATGAAATGCTCGACTGCGTAACTCCACCAGTCGGCCGAATTTCTATGAATCTCAGTAGTAGGGAGTCTCCATTTAGTACTGCGAATTTAATTAGCTACTACCTAAACTTAGCTGATGCTCAAAGTCACAAGGGGGTACAATCGCGAAGGCAACATTGTTTGGCAACGCCTTGTCGGGCACACCAGTTACAAGCGACTGAGAAATGCACGAACAAAGATGGCGGGCCAGATTTATGCATGATGTTAAATATATGCGAAGGCATTTTTTCGGTATTAAATCGGTGTCAAGGTCGATGGAATCACAGCTACCGCGAATCGTCCAACCGTCCGGTTGGGGTCTAGCGCTAAAATCGGCTGCGGTACGGTATCTAAACACTAGCGACTGACGATAACGGATATGGGGTGAAACGATACTGCAGTTTAATAGAGTTCGGGCTCTGATCGAGCAAAGCTTGATGATGGTAACTATGATTTTGGTCTAGCAAGCTGGTTATTGTATATAGCATGCTAATTCTACAGGCGTTCTGTTGGAAGTGATATTTTCGGTATTTTCGTTTTCAAATTTTGCTTTAAATTGTTTTGAATTTGTAGGAATCGCTACTGTTAGATGTTGAAGATATAGCTGTACAACTATTCTATATCAGTGACCTAGGCACCACGTGACATGAAAAACATTTACTGAAGATTTACCTCTAAATGTTACGAACAGACCTAGTGATCAAGAACAGCTACTGCGTTAACTGGGCAAGAAAGCTACAGATGTAAATAGAGCACTATTCTAATCGGGTTTAGGTTTTTAGCAACGTCAACACCTGCTGAAAAATCCGAACGACCTTTATGTTTGAGAGTAACAACTGTTGACACAAATTGTGGAGTTTTCTGATTCCTAACGATACTGTTGATGAACCGGTTATAAATCGAGAAAGGTTCTCCAACCTTATAACGCACTCATGAGGCAGCTAATCGTAAAGAGCCCTACATCAGTGAGACGCTAAGTGACTTCTACGTTTTTTACGTCAGTACTCTCCTAGATTAGTTTTTCATTGATTGAAAGCGAATTGCTTTGCGGAACCGTGCGGCGATCGCAGTTAGGTACGTATAGTGACCAACTACGTATGGCTGTTGTTATTAGAAGCGACACACTTACGTATCCTAATATTCAGTGTGATTTATACTCATGAGTGGATTTTAAGTAACTCGGTAATCTTATAGTTATAACAGTTAACAATGCGCACATTTCGGGGTATGTTAAAAACAGCTATCACTATTTGAAAGCGGCATTAGAATCCATATAATGCCCTTCGGTGTCCATATGTTGGGCGCGCCAAATACTTGAAATTAATTCTAAATGTCAAGTACATTTATAGACTTTTTCAACCCTAGTGGTTGTAGAAAGCCTTTATCTTGTCGTACATTACACGTGTAGCTATTGAATTATAGGATAAATTAAAGTTTAATGTTAAACTCAAGTCAGCACCAGCCGTGATCCTCGCTCTGTACTAAGCCAGTCCATGTTGAAACGTAGCTCCAAAAATCACCGGTCACAGGGACAAACGCAATTTCCAGTTTGCTTGGGTAACGAACACTCGCTTCCGGATTTATTGATTAAATGGTACATTTTCGATCACACAATCAGATGTCGAACAAGAATTTCTCTGTTAATTCGTGTTGAGCGTCGGGGCAGCTGAAATTCTGCCTGGACTAGAAAAAGATAGAAACAGTAACAAAAGCCCTCATTGTTTGTCCGCAGTACTCCTCGCCAAGCCATACCCGTCTGAATGCTTATTAGGAGAGCATTGTTATATGGCTCAGGTTCCATTCGTCCGTCGGACGCCTGCCCTTCGATAGCAGTTGTCGATCCGAAGCAGCAGATCTCAAGCACAATCATCCCAGGCGGAAAAGCTAGGCCATTTGTAACACTTGCAGCGTTTCTGTGTGTCGCCGCGACAGATCTATGTTCAGCCAAAACGTATTTATGCCCCGGAAATAACCAGCGGGCAGTTGTCCTAACGTGGATTGGCGATAGCCATGGTCGATCAGAGGCCGAGTGGTGAATCTTCTTACCAAGGACCCTTTTTAGGTGATCTAGTGCCAGGAGCGAGACACCACGATAGGTGCAACGTTCTGTTTGCTCGCATATACGAGCGCTTTATGTTTCCTTTCTACAATCAAATCTTTATATTACTCCCGAAGTAAACTGTGTAACTTATAGCGTTTGATCAAAGTTATCTCGACCTGCCTCTGATGCAGTGCTACAATCAAAAGCCGTAGCCAAATTTCAGGTTTTATGCTAATTTTATCGCATTCAATATTCGAAAGCTAAAGCAGTTATATTTAAACTAAGCGACGTACAAGGATCGCGTAGGATTCAACGCAAACTCCTCTGGGTCTCTAATATTCGACTGTAATGTCTGAGGGTTGAAAAGAATTGGCAGCGTTATAGAAAATACGCTCAGGATATGCACGTAAATTACTCCAAGCAAACTCCTTGTTTTTACTCTTTTAGGAAAATGTAACACAAAGCTCTAATAGCAAAAGTAAATTTAAAAAACATTTACAGTTTTATAAGTTTAAGAAAAGCTAAAATCATTATTTACCCACAGTCTCATCGTTTGCTAAAAATATAGAAGCTACATATTTATATGTATATGGTATAACGATTTGGCAGCGTCCATCGTCAAGCTCATACTTTTCATATTTTCTTCTTCCTGTTTAATTTTTCTTCATTTTGTCCCAAGCGATGTTTACGAACAGCTCAGCTGTTTACGCAACCGATACAATGTCTGATGCAATCGAAGTTTTCCTTAAAATTTATATTTTTATCGTCTCGAGCTTCGTGTATATGTACTAATTCCCTTTAAAGCTTTACTCGAACTGATACAATTTATATAATTTTTCTTTTTTTTTTTTTTTTTTCAGAAAGACGTATGTTTCATTCTATACGTACAGCGTGCCCTGTCATTCAAACGGTTTTTGCTTGAATGTGAGTTTGTTTACCAACGGCTATTGTAGTTGCTTGTGCAGGTTGTATGAGCTGTTGTCCTCAGCGCTTCGTTACTCCTGCCGTTGGCATTTACCCTTCGGCTCTACCCGCTCTGATGGCGTGTTCTCGAACGATTCTGCTTGCTACATGGCAAAACGCCGGACTTCACGCTTTTAACATTTTGATGAATGATGACTTCATGAATATTCCCCCTCCCCCCCCCCTCCCTATATATACACACACATTATATATACATGCGCACATTCACACACATATTTAGTGCACCGTTTACCGGACGTAATTTTCCGGTCTTACTGCGAGTCCAAAATATACAAAATTATCCCAAAGTGCCAATATTTTGCTTTACCGGCAGGAATATTTAAAATCGGCCTCAGTAATAGTGTATAATAAAAACCGTTTCCGGAACCCACCCAGGCGATACAAGCGGTGACTCGTAACATCTTCCGTCGGGACATACGAACAGTTAAGTGATTGTTGTAAATGATTCAAATGAATGTTAATGTGTCGTATTCGCAAATAGGGCATAAACATTTTCCATACACCCAGCGATCTACGCTGCCATGAAATAACATAATGGAACCTAGATGATGTTTATGTCAAAAATGTATGTTGTAAAATATTTATACAAACATGTCTACGCGCAAAACGCGCTATTTTCAAATATCAGCGTGACGACAAGAAGCCAGAGATCCCATCTGTTCTCGTTAGAATCGATGCCAAGCTTGAAAACGACTCAAATATTAGGGCTCGCCGTGAAAAAACGCTACGTAAATAATCATATACGGCACGGAGAGTCTCCTGTCCGATGGGCAAGCAATCAACAAATGAAATAGTATGCTTGTCTCATGCATACGTACGCCTTTGTACCAGCACTTTAATATAGATGTGCTCAATGATACACATAAGGCTTGCCTGTGTCTTCCTAGATTTTTGCGTTCTGTGAGCCATGATTATATTTCCGATCTTCCTTTACGCTGAACCCGAACTCCGGGTGATCGCTGAGACAAACGAATTATAAATACATATTTGCAGATATGTAGGAACCTTGGCAAAATTTCTAGAAATCAAAAGAGAAAGAAGTCTCCTTTCTAATCGGGCTAACTTTCTTTTCATAATCTTTGGCAGTCTTTAGTTGAATTCTATAATAATAGACTTCGTAGCCACCGACAAAGTCTTCGATATATTATTATGCGTGAAGGTCTTAGCCATCCGTATTTTACAGAAATCATTAAGCTCAGGAAGATAATGTTCTTCTCATCTCTATTCTTGACTTATGTTGATATCGATCATCAAATGACTGATCGCTCAACATTCAATACGTTTTAGCATTTATGCAACATCATAAACTTCTACACTTAGTTTAGCGTGAAGTATTCACAATTGTGTAGGATCGCGGATATGGGGAACAGCTATCGAATAAACGCTTAGCAGCAACAGCGATCAAATATGACGCCGATCCCTGCCACTTACTATATCCAGAACCTCAGTCGCCGCTGAACCGTCTGCCGGTGGGGTCGGATTGGTACCAATGTCGGCCAAAACTCCTGAATACGGAAATCGTCATCACCGACCCTGTCTACAGCCTTTCCCCTGTTTGGTCTCCCACCCCGATGCTTACCCAGTTTGTTTAGTGATGGGGAATGCGGGACGGGTATCGCATCGTGTCGTCAAAGAATTATAGCCTCGACGCCAGGAACAATAGAAGTCTGTGCGCGTCTGTAGAAGGGCACTCTTCTGGGGAGTGACCCCTGGAGGTGTCGGTAATATGGAGCGTTAGACTCGGCTTACTGCAAACGAGTGAAAGGAACACTGAATGAGGATCTGTGTATGGACGGCGAATCAGGAGGTTGGAGCACGGATGAAGCTGATAGGTACACGATGCGGTATTAGCGATGCCGCGATGGAGATAATGATCATCATTTGATTAATACTTACTTATTCTCCGGGTCCCCTGTCGCCACAAGGTCCGCTTTTTGCTCTAGCAGGGTTATACCCTTAGTGTATGCCCGGCCTTCTGCCAAGGTAGTGCTTGCCTTTCTACTCTATTATAACCGTTGTCCGGTCGTCGAATTCATTACCATTTCAGAGCATTACAGCTGCCTTGAGTGATCGAGTTGGGGCACATAAGGCTGGAAAAAGTACCCGGAGTTGGGAGCGGTGACAAAGAAGTCTAATCCTCATCACGTAGAAATAAATGCCGCTAGGCGGCGTTGGTGCTGGCCACAGTCCGGACCTACTAGCATTCCTATTGTTCGTTGCGCTTTCGTAGTGGCTCCGTCTGGTGAGTATTGACTGCGACGTGCATCGACTGCCGCTGTCGGTGTTTCAGCGGCGCTCAGCGGCAGTGCGATCAGGAAAATGAACGGACAGATGGACAACGAAGAGAACGGGGGCCGTCGATGAGCACGGCAAATTACACGTTGCGCCACTGCAAGCGTTTGGGCCTGCGGACGCTTAAGAGAAACTGGGACTGAACGAAAGGAAATCTTTTGCCCCGATCCATCCGCTTTTACGCAACGTTCAATCCTGTAGAAACCTCGTCTCCTTGTAGTTTTTGTCCCTCCCAAGTCAAAAACCCCTCTAGACCACGTGCCGACACAAGTCGTTCTCCGCCCCGGCTCTTTGCCGAGTGGAGCACTGGGGACAAACAATCGGCAGGCCACACTATTCTAACACCCCAACACCCTCCAGACCGCCAGCGTCGCCGACCGGCCGGCGACACGTAATGCACCCCTAATGCCACACGCCTCTAACGAGCGCTAGATCGTGCGAGCCGAGCACCAAAATCGAAGCAGAGCAAAACAAAGCCGACGCGTTCTTCCCTGCAGTTGCCAGCCGCCACGGCCGTTCCGACCGGCCAATTCACATCATGGACTCACGCAGCTACCCCCTAAAGCTATATAATCATACAGAACAGCTACTCGCGGAACATACATATCGACAACAGAGTTAAACTCGGACATGGACAGTGCAGACAAAACCGTAGCAGTACCCGCTGCAGAACAAAAAGGACCAGCTCAGCGAAAAGGGCGAAGGAGAAAAGGGGAAGGCGAAAAAGTGGATCTATGCCGAAGTCAGCTGCAGCTTCATCATCGCGATCCATATAGAGGCAATGTAACTTATATTGGAGGCCGCAACTTTGCGTGGAATAGCAGCAGTAGCGGCAGCCATGGCGGTCTGCAGTTGTAGTATCGATCGGTTGCCAGAGGAAACAAACGTGTGAGTAAATGGAAAGTTTCTAGCAGAAAGAAATTGATTCTGCGAGTTAACGTAGATATGAGATCATTTGTGTTGTCTCATGGGAAGTTTTTACTAAATTGAAAAGGCTGCAGTGCGCGTCTACGGGACACCATCCACTTCGATAATATGCGCTTATGAAAAACATCATGCTTGCTCGAAATCGATTTCTATTTGGGGTACTTGCCTTAGCTGACTAGCTATATGGATGGCCGTGCGAAGTTGGGGATGGAACAGTAAATAGAATGCTAAGTCCAATGGAAACAAAGATATACGTACTTTTTTCTCATTGTTTTATGTCTATTTGATATTTTATTCTCTTGGTTTCATGTTTGAAGGTGTCACACTCTGCGGGAATAAATACTACGATGGAAGTGAGTACGTGTATAAAATCTAAAGATTTTAGAATATTATTAGACGTGTCAGACTTCTTCAGAAAAAGATAGATTCAAATGAACTAGTGAATTTGATTCGAACGCTAAATAATACACATAGTACTTCAGAAGTATGTCCAAAGGCATGAAACTTCACGCAACTTAAGTTCTGTCATCCAATGAATTTTGTAAAAATAACGCTAGCCTTCAGCCTCTCCTACTGGCTCTCAAGATGGATAGGTTTAGTCTGTCTCGCGAAAGACCTGTGCTTTTTGTACTACGGAATATCATTGCTACTTCAGTACGCTGCCACTAATTTATTTGTCTTACTCAATAAGTAAGACAAGTAAATTAGAATTCTTGCCAGACACCTAGAACTGCTGTCAACACATGGCCACAAACTGTCCGGTATCGGGTATTAAATAGCTGTTTTAAATAGACCCTTCAGAGACATGATATGGATAAATATAATAGGAATAATGAGCAATAAGACTGGATTCGACAATCCTGATTCAATGGAGTTTGTCTTGTTCGAAACTGTACTTCGAACAATTGTGTTATACCTTTGCAGGCCACTTGATCGATACTTCGTATGACTTGTAGGGTTACAGGCTACGCTAGACCCAGATCAAGTATAAGCTTGTTTGCAGGGCTTATGGTATGTTATCCATAATTCAGTGAATTATGTATGTATTTGTTTACAAGATATCGCATTGATACATCCAGCTATGTGTTCTCATCACCGCAACGAGCACGCTGAAAAACCCCTGTCCAATCAGCCAGCCAATTGCTGCCAAAGAATTGCTATCTGTATTATTAGATTTGGGTATTGGCTTGGACAAGAATAAACATTTTACGATAACTTTGTCTATTCGAGTGGCTAATAAGAGCAGTTAACAAGATCTTACCATCTATAATAATACGTTGAAGAATATATCCAGCACGAAGGCATACACGCTGCTTGAAGTCATTCTTACTCAGTACTGGTCCCGATAGCCAGCATTCAGCCATAGTTCACTACATGCGACTGACGTCGAGAAGCCATGACGACCGCAACGCTATTTTTACTGTGCCCCCAAATTCGACGTCGCTATTACCTCATGACATGCCAGCATCTCGAACAAGCCATTCATTAAACAAACGAACGGACTGCTACCGATGCGCGCCGTACAAGTGGGGACACCGACCGAACAGCGACCCAATGAGCTGGAACCCTTTAGGATGTCTTTATGGGGGCGGAATGGAACGAGCGAACCGCAATCGCTTACGGTGGAAACCGACAAGCGGCGGTCGCGGTTTTTGCCAGTCGCTCTTACCGCTATAGCAGCAGTAGAAACTCGACCGACCAGATCACAAAATCAATGTTATCGCTTGCGGTGTACCCATTTCTGGTTTTCAACCTAGATAACAGTGACGCGTCTTGTCCCAGACGCATGCTACTATCAGTGAATCGGAATTAGTAGCAGTTTCACCTATTGCTATTGTGGTGAGTCTCGAATCTGTTATTCTTCATTTTTTTAGTTCCCTCCAGCGCTATTTCTGAGTTCTCAACAGCAGGAGGATCGCAGGCAAACGTAACTCCTTTTCAGTTTGATGGTCCCTGACAGTTCCCGTGCGAAGCGTGTCTCCATACCTCCTTGTATACTGTTCTCATTTCCCTTCGTCTAAGTGAACAGACCCACAAATTAAACCACCGGCGGTCCTCGAGCAGATCTCTTTGATTCCGGATTTACTGGCGTTTCCTCCTTGCTTTATTTGACTTGGCGCTCCCTGGAGCGAATTGTGTCTACCTTCTTGATCGTTATTTGCTCTATGTCTCCGACACGCGTACATGCAGCGATCATACATAGGAACCAACTCACCCTCGCACATGCGGGAACCCTTACTTCACTATAAGTAGAGACGTACACCTTGCACTGAGCCACGACCGCCTGCTTCCCTTCGGCTTACTTGGTTTCCCCATTGACTTTGGCGTTGACTCCATAATGAGTGAACGCACAAGAAGTTATTTGGCCCAGCAGACCCTATCTCGGATACTCGAGGTCTCGCCCTCCCCAACTGGAGCAGCATTCTGTTTAATAGGACCATCCAAGCGCAGCAACGAGAGCGAGGCAAGCGGGCACAGCTGGCAGCGCGGGCGGGGGAGTCAAATCGGGATGTCGATCGCACAGGATCGAGTCCCCGACCGCCGCGAGCAGCTCGCTGGTTACACATCTGGTTAAAGCAAATGCGAGAAGAAAGTAATATAAGGATAGAAATGAACTGGGGAGAGAATAGTCGAAGGTGTACACGAACTTTATAGTTGTTAGAAGTAACCCACAGCTGTGGAAAAGGGTCATCTCTCGATACGGATATAAGAGGATATAGAAGTTCGCCGTAATTTCTATAGACGGAGCTGGTTACGAGGGTGGCTTCAGCCCTCATCCAGGGTGCTCCAGGACCGTTTATTAGACATCATGGCCAAATGCCCCACCAGGCCAAGGCTTCAAAACATTTTCCCAAGACAAAGGCGTAACACAGTAAAGTTCCCAAAAAACGATTTGGCTTGTATGAATGGCGATGTATCGTAACCATGGAAGCTGAAACAAGTAACTCAGTTTTCAAGCTTTTCTTCGTTACATCGATAATGAACACTTTAGAAATCCTGTCGGCATCAGCCTAGCGGACTTCTACTGAATCTGCAAGTTTCTTACAGAAGTGCAAATTTAGAATGGCAAAAAAATTTGCGTATGACGCAGCGAACTAATGTACATGCCCTTGCAACGAGTAAGCTGTATTTTTCAAGGTCGCATGTTACTACCGCCATTTTAAGTTAAGTAACTGTGAGATAAGCAGAAAAGCTTTTTTACTGCCTCGTAAATCTTACACGAGAGGTAGGTTGCAATATGCACACATTAAGATGAATATTAAAGTTCTTTTACCTAAACTAACTTAGAGCATCTTCAGTAGAAAAGTGGAAATGTCCACAAACACAATGCAGTTTGCTGGAAAGTATTGATTAATTTATATTTTAGATGTTTAGTCTCCTTTAAACATTTAATGAATTAACTAAAACGAACTTACAGCCCTTTACAATACCGTTTTACTTCGATTTTACGCTAAACACCCCGCACAGATGCATTTCTGTATTATGTTTTACTTAAATACTGTAGTCATAAAGAAGATCAATAACGTACGTATAATATCGTTTACGTAAAAAGATATTTTACACATACGTGGGCCAATTTTAACGCTGGTTGAGAGTCGCCGGTTTAGCCATCACCTATGATATAATCATACCTGTAACGCCGGACGTTTTGTCTGAATCTCAGGTCCGTTTCGCATATGGGGCCATTATTCCGAACTGGGCTATGAAAAGTTTACAATGGCAAAAGGATCTCACGAAAAGTTTTGGGTGCTGGAACCTAATAAAAGGATAGATATTGGATGAAATGTGGGGGTAAACAGCTTATTTTCTTCACTTCACTTCAGACTCATCTATTTTTTAAGAGAAGTCGAAAGCTGTCTTATATCAATTTCCTATCTGTGATTTTTCATCGCTGTTGCCTATTCATATTAAATAGTATTATATTACATTGCCATTCATGTCTGTGTTTCTGCTGTCGTCAACAATTTTGAACGTATATACTGAGCTCAATTCAAGACGCAGGATTTCGAAAACACTGCATGATGTCTTCGAACCCTGCAAGCAATTTATTGTGTTCATTTCGCAGAGGTCGAACTGAACTATTCATTTCCAATGAAATCCAAAGAAAAACCTTTGTTTTCTTTGATTGGCATGCGACCACATTTGAGTTCAAGTGATCCCAAACAGAGTTGCTGACTATGAAGTGCTTTTGACCGATGACCACTCTGCGCTTCCTTGAGGAGCACGGTAAATGCTTAAGACACGGATGCGGTTAGACCGTACTCACCTGCTGAGTTTATCGATGGCAACTACGGTAAAACCCAATGAGGTTATCGCCTGCTAAGAAGTCCCGGCCCATTCACTAGATGAATGGTTTCCTTCCGGAGCTACAAGTTCGATATCTATGGCTAGCATTCGAGAACTGGACGATACAGGACCATGCCTCTGGACCTCAGTCGTACTATTACTGCGGAGCTCTACTTCGAACTGGCCCTGCGTTGCGTGAGCGTTCTGATGGTGGCTGTTGGTTAGCCGTGGGTGGTGGGGGAGCAGGGTAATTTGCTGTTGCCCGCTGACCATTGCAGCAGGACGGAGGCGTGCGAAGGATTGAGTTTTATGGGGAGCACTATCCCAGGCTAGGCTACCTCATCGTGGTAGTGTGTCGGGCCATCGTTGCTAACGCAGAAAACTGCTACTGTTACTAGCTGCCATGCAGCCCGTTCTGACTAACTTTGGCCAGCTTCTCTGCCTACCTTTAATTCCGCCTGACTCTCATCCCACTAACTGTGGGTAAGGCTCGCTAGCAAACATTACGATTCCGCTACTTGCTGCAGATTCGTATTCGCCAAACAGAAGGAAAAGGCTCGTGCACGTGAGTGCTTCAGGGAGGCTTAAAAAGGTGCCTCGGCGCGGGGTGAAATCTATATGAGATGGGGGAATAAGGTAGGGTTGGCAAGGATATCAGTGAGCGTGACGCGGCAGAAAGTAGGCGCCCAATGGGCCGCTAGCGGGTTAGCTGTTCCCGCCACTCCAGCGATTCCTTCTGCCTCTCTCTAGGCAACTGGCAAACGTAAAACTCTACCATCGGTCAAAAGAAGAACGCCGCAAGATAAGAAGCACACGTCGGAGCAACCTGCTTTGCCAGCGGCTTTCGGCCACTGCCACTTCCCTCCGGCTTCAACCTACTAATTAAAGCATTAGTGGGAGCTCACTGAGCTCAAAGCGCTGACCGCTTTGCACGTACACACGAAGCTTTATCACATCTCTTTTCTTAATTTTTCATTTCTCTTGGTGCCTCGGCTTATTTTACGCTCTCGGTCACGATACTTGGTACCGCTGGTTATAGTGACTTACTTGCTGTACGTCTTCTTCAGTAGCATAAAGCAAAATTCAAATTACGTCCAGAATCTTGCTTGCTAAGAACATTTAAGTTTCAAATGTTCTAATCAGTGACAACAAACGCCTCACAAATACTTTCTGTTTTGATGGCTGATTTCCACATATCACTAGTCAGAAACCAAATAAGAGTTTATAACGGTCCGTAGATTCGTATACGGCCTTGCTCCCTTTAGCTATCTGCGCTTGATTTTCCCCTTTTCCATAAACACATGCACTTCAACCGACATTTATAAGTTATCCCACTGCAAAATTGAGCGAAATGAAGCTAGACAATCATTTACGTCTTCGCCTGCGGGCGGTATCTCCAACGGGTAGCTGAGGTAAGTAGATGTCGTTTACTGCTCCATACACAAACATCCTTTAGCACACGTTAAGTGTTACAGGCCAAGTAAGTAATGGAGAACAATGAGAGAAGATGAACTTCTGTTAACTAACCGGCCGACAGGCCAGTTGAGTTATCAGCCAACGAACTCACGGCAAAAAGAACGAGCACATCCCGCAAATCAAGGTAGGAGATGCCAATACTTCGCCGAACTAATTTGCTGCTCTCCTGCCTAGGTGGCCTTTACCCGTTCAACAGTGAACGCCCCATGCCGAACTACTCGATACAAAAAGTCCACGATTCACCTCTCGCTGCTTGAGCAGCTACCCAAATAAAATCGAACATTTGGCTGACAACGGTACAGCTGTTGGGGATGTAGGGGCGTACCGAGTTGAGCAAAGAGAGAAATATTAAAGAATGGAGTAAATTGAGGGTGTTAGTCTTTCCTTTTCGCGACCGAACGGGAATTGTAAGCTGAACAGGAAGAAGGAAGCTTCTCGAACATGATTTCGCCTCCATTCAAATCTATGAACGAAGTTTAAACTGACTTTTAATCAATGGTTGCGCCGGAGCTGTATCTATCCATCTAGTGAGTATGTGTATGTCATCTGTCCATGCGATGCTGCTTGTCAATGCAGCCAAAGGCGGCAGGCACGCCATGAAAGAGGCGCACGGTCGTTCATTCCGTTCTTTCGCATATGAGAGACAAGACTGAGATAATGAATGATGAGGGAAGAAGCTATCTTTTAAGAATTTCCATAACTTGAATAACTAAGGAAGGGAAGACTTGTAACTTAGTTGTCACTGAACCAAGAAGAGCACCAGTGAAAATATCTGAAACTTTTAACATATACTACATATATAAATAAACACATCGTGCTTCCGCATGTATCCGATGTAATGTCTGCTTCTGGAGTAGCAGCTGTCACGTTTTCAAGTGAATCAGCGGCCATGCATGCATTTGGTATTATATAAACTCATCTTCAAAGGGTACTTCTGTACCAATCTTAAACAATCCGATAAATGTAAGACAAACGAGGCGCGTATACGTAATTCTTTTATGTAGATAATTTCATGCAAAATAGTTATCTTATAGGGCTGGTAGAGTTGATAAATAAAAAAGTAACAACCTTCTTTTTGTCTTTGTCGTCTGAAATATTAAGATGTGTTACTATCAAGTAAGCGTAGAGTGTTCGAGGCACTTGTCAGTAATATGGATTAGCTGATCTTGTTGGAACACGCGGTTGATCATTGCTTTACAATTTTACGGAAAAAACAAAATGGTTGATACGGATTGACGTCGTGCAGGGGTCCATTCGATGAACCGTTGTATCTGGTTCGTGTTGAGATTGAGTAGCGTTGAGATGTGTGTGGCGAAGGTGCAACTTGCCTAGAACAGTCCCATATAGGTCAAGTCGCTAGTGGCGCTAATTTCGACAGGGCTAGATATGGCGAACTTCATTGGAAATTTCCGTGGCTTCATAGATTTCTCATTCGCTTTGAATTACGAGAGAGAGAGAGAGAGAGACTTCATCATAAATCACTTTGATCTATACATAAATGTAATCTATGCTTATGATTGAAAGCGCTCTGAATTGCGCCTACTTACGTATATGGTGCGTAGCCAGTTAAAGCTATATTTGGTCGTTGATCTGTTTTACTTGAAATGGAAAGCTTCGTCATTTCTGGGCTACAGTGTTCAACCCCATAAACACTGACTGTAGTGAACGAAGCAAAAATGGTCATATTCGAGATTGTATTCTACAGAGTGCTTTGAGAAATAGACAAGTGTAGTTTGAAAATTAAAGTGCGAATATCAAGAATACCCTCCGTTGTTTCTTCGCAAGCACGGGCTGCGAATCCTTGTGGAAATGCGTCGCCTTAGAAGCGCACTCTAGCTTTACTTAGCAAGCCTTGAAGCCGTATAGCTTCTTCTCAGGAAGACCGTAAGCAACCAAAACAAGTCTTATGAACGGGGTGAATGATTGAGAATCCACCACGCACCTCAACGGCAAAATGGCATATATGTATATATGAGTTTGTGCAATTTGCTATTCATAAACGAGAGTTATTTTTCTTATTAAGTGAATGGTGGCTGTTTCTCTGCCTGAAGAGTTTTCTCCACGAATTTTATCAAGCTGGACAAAATACGGTCGTTGGTGATGTATAGAGGGGTGTCTGGCCGCGTCGGCGTCTGGAAGATCACAGAAAAGGACGTGTGCGCGTTCGTACTCGTCCGTTCTCACGTCTCACAAATCGCATATAAACCGTTCCATGTTCATTCTTATCCAGCTACTAGAGTTGATTGTACAGCTCCGATGGCGAACAGACATAGGCTGGTGACCGAACAAAAAAGGAGCAATGCACCTTGCTTTCGCTTACACAGAAACAAGTAAATGAGGTTCTGTTTTTGATTCATTAGTAACACATCGTCCTATAGGCAGGTCCACTCAATTAATGACTAATCTTTGTTCGATTTGCAAATGTAAGCCCGTAGACAAAAAAAAAACATCGACTAAATATAAAGAGTAACTTAAAATGCATTCATGATTGTCTCGATATTGTTGGCCCACACGGTTGGCAGGCAATAATTGTATCTGCTATGAAGTTAGCTGGTCACAGATATAGTGATAACATCGAACTAGCCAGGTAGACAAGACGAAGTTAAACGTTTGCATCGCAATTAGTTGCTTACAAATTAGGAACATTTGGGAAGATGAGGATGGCTGGACAACGGAGCGGTAGGCAAGCTACTCCTGGTGTCAACATTCAATCAAGTCTCGGTGACGGATACTATTGCTTTGTAGGGTGTAATGTCCGAAAAGATGGAATTCTAATTGTATAAACTTTAGATAGTGAAACAGTTAAAATTTCCATATAATTTGTTAAGCTTTATATGGCAGTATACGCGAAGTCTTCCCACTAACAAATACAAACGTATCCGAACCGTACGACGTTCAGTCTGTACCGTTTGATTTCACTCCATTAATAACCAGCCTCTCAGTAAATCAAAGAGATACGTGGCGCTCTTAAACCGGCCTATGCAGTCACGTCGTCGACAGTCACGTCGTGTATAAAAAGACAAGGATATTTGAATGAGCGACTCTCTGGCTTCATTCACTATGTGGCGTTTTTGTACTGTTACTAAGGCTCAAGACGACGACCTTCTGACCCCTATAAACCAGAAGAGAGTTCTGGTATATATTTATCCTCCACACATAACAACAGAATCATTATGCACTGAACTCTTGAGTAGATAGTTCATGTGCATTGAGAATGCGGAGCAGGAAAAAATAATCGGCCCTGACGATTATTTTTGTCCAGTCCTTCGGTCCACGTAAAGTAGGCCCTCGTCCTTACAGTTGCGTAAGCGTTCGAATCCATGCATGCTGTGAACTAATTCCATAAGACTAAACAAAGTGATTTTTAGAAATCATGTTTTTTCACTCGATTCGTTCATATACATTTGCCGTTTAAATTATGTTTGTATCACTCACTTCTTTGATCGCCACCTGAGATAACCGGGCAGCGATTAGAGAACTTTTCATTTCAGTGATTTGCCTTTCGACCAAAAGTTCAGCTTTGTAGACCTTTATGTTTCGAGCTGTTTATCCGGTATCGCTGTTAGGCATTTCATCACACCGACCCCTAGCCCCCAGCACGAGGTGGAGTCTCTCTGTCGATGCCCGGGTTCGAAGCTAAACTATAACACCTTGCTAAGATTAGCACGGAAATATGCTACCCACTGAACTAATTTCGTCGACCTATTATAATAGCAAAAACTCATACGTTTAAGTTAACAGAGGCTAGCACCCTTTGCTGAAATGTGTTTTGTACAAAATCTACCCCAGTATCTGCCTTAAGCGTTATCCGCGTTCACATTTAAGTGGCATTTTCAGCAAATCAATGCTTGTTTTTAATTTCGCTTACATTTACTTTATTATCATTCGGCGATATACTATCTAAAACATATATATACTAGACTAAGGAAAACAACAGTAAATACGGAATAAATAAGGAAAATAAGAATACCCGGCCCCGTTGGCTTTTATTAGTGCTATTGCTTGGCAAAGAACTGGACCATTGAGAACCTTCTACCGTATAGCCAGCCGACTAGTCAACACACAACAGGTGGTTTAATGTACTAAACCGATCAGCAGTGCTACCTCTTCAGTATGGCCTGGCTTTCCCCTGCCTCGATCTCAACAGTTTGCTATTGATGATACGACTGTGACTAGATCGAGTGGTGAGGGAACTACTGAAGGCCCACTGATGTTGCTGAGTGATAGCGTTGGCCTGCAGAGATTAGTCCGCGCGTTACGACAGAGTCGGGGTAGGTTACCAGAAACGTTTTCGGATATGTGTTCAAAATTAAGCGTTCAGGGGGATATCAGTTCGGCATGGGATGGCCTAATATGGCCTTGAGGATCGCAGCTGACGAAAAGAATGCAGTGGGTCTCGGATAGCTAATTGACATACCGTATTGTACATCGAATAATAATAACTTGTGAATTAGTTTGCGGTGTCAGTGGTGTGACCTGCAGGGTGAAGTGGCTGATTAGGAGCCTGACGATATGAGGTTTAAGTACGAACCCTTTAAGTCCGAACAATAGGGCAAAGTAAAATAGGCGTCTAATCGAACTTAGTTGGTACAGTGACGTGTGTATTTAGACGGCCGTTACGTAGAAACTGTGTAGAGTATGAACGGAAAACCCTGCCACGCAGAGTGCGTGAAAGAGTACAATGCTTATAGTTCTACATTAGATAGTATGAGAAAAAGCATACGATAAAAAGGTGCGCCATATTTATTTTGGTGTTTGTGCAGTCATGTGTTAGTAAACGCCAAAGATCTACCTGTCAGGCTGGAAAGGCTCAGCTCAAGTGTGGTGAATGGATCATATGTTTGCTATGGCACTAGTAGGGTAGCGTTATGATCAACTTCTATAGCATCAATTACTTTTCGAGGTCACGTCCTAGGCAACATATTGATGTCACCCAATGAGGGCAAAGTAATTTTCGACTGCGTAGCTATTTATAAAAATATCTCACCGGGTACCGCTGAAAGCTTTGACGACTTCGGTTTCGAACATAAGCGATTCCATTTGGATAATTCTCAAGATATAAGATCTGCTCCTAAATATATACTCGAAGTTCGACAGCTAACGCGCAGGCAGTAATCTATGCGAAATATTCCTGGTAGAGCTCCCTTACCAAATAGGACGTAACTGAATTTTAGAAGATTGTTGTCACCACTACATTGTTTGAATTCTGCTACAGTCTGCAAAATTTACGCACACATAAATATATTTAATGTGCTTGTAGCAGTCTCTCACAAATTCATCTTTAGACACGATATAAGCGCACGCGTGACGCGTACGGCCAGCTAGAAATCTCGAGATTAATCAATATAATGAATTGAGCTGACTGCTGTTCGACTGGCGCTCGTCGATACTCCGCTGCTAGATCAGAAAAACCTTCGACCGTTGTTGGCAGTCCCGGATCTGTCGAGATACTCTAATGTTCATCGGCTCACATTGTTCGCGTATCGTGAACTTCTCTTGACCTATAGGCCTGGATTTGTAGATCGGATTATTTGCCATTTTCGAGGCCGTTTCTAGGGCGTCACAGTAAACGCCTTCGCTCAATCCTTTAACCGTGTCTGCGTTTCATGTTGCCTTCAGCTCACTCTGGGTCAAAGTAATCTGCATCAGATAGTCATTAGGATAGCGTTGCGCCATTGCAATGCAGCGCTGAAGACACTGCAGCGGGGGGACGGGGGAGCAGGAGCAGCAAAACGCAGAAATCGAAGCAATACAAGAGACAAAAGTCAGTGACGTTCATTCTGTTGCTTACTCTTGTAGACCCCCTTAGCCTTAGACCTTTGCCCTATGTGGAGCAAAAACAGACTTCTCACCAGCACGCTGATCAAGCCCCAATGCATGGCCTGCCCCACATCTAATTCAGATTTTCGTTGTTTTCCGATGGAGCAAATAAACACAAAAAGCGGAACCTTCCAAGTTCGCAAGTCATGAAGCGACTGAATCGAGTCCATCAGTACGACAATTCCGGAAACGTGCATGTATATATATTTTTTTTACCTGTTTGCCCCCAAGTCTACTTGCCGATTGTTTTTGTTATTAATTGTCGTTATCGAAAAAATGTGTCAAGCAGGTGGTACCTGTTGAGTAATTAATAAACATTTTTCCCGGACTGGATTCCTTCAACAGGGGTTAATTGTAGGTTCGCAATAATAGCGAAAATAAGTTTTTGTTAAGCCAAAAAACAACACAGATAAATAATTCATTGCTGTATTATATATGGGAGAAACGTATCCCGTAGACGTTACCACAGTCACGTGCCGCTGAGTGGTCGTCGGTAGAAACTCTAAAGACGGAAGAAAGAGAATGCTAGCTTTAAACATCGCCGGAGAATAGATACTCTAAAGAAAAGGACATTTCTAAACGACGGGAAAGGGCAAAGTTTGTTAGCAACAAATAAAATTTATGGCAATAGAAAGCCCATACGATAGTTCATAATTACGACCTTGCTAGAGAAACTCCGCGTGTCCATCCTTATTCATTCAGGCATCCTGTATACCTTAATAAACTCACATAAATAACTTCTACCCAGTTAAGGCGATATTTAGCGCCCAATGTTGAACTAAAATTGCTCCGTAAGTACTGGTTCGTCTAACTTTCAACAAATTCATATGCTTTTCTAATAGTATTACTCTTTAACTCTACATAATCCGCATTTTTTAATACTTGTACATACATATTAAGCTATACCTTCGTTAGTTAGAAAAGCCATACACAAGTCCATCAAGACCAGCCCTGGCTAGAGTCTTTGCCGGTACAAGTACTTGATACGAGGCCAAGAACCTGTTTAGACCAGACCTATGAATAGCCATGGGCGTTCTCAACTAGCTAGATAGGTAGGACAAGAATAAATTGAATTGTGATTAGGCGAGATTTTTTAGCGACACAATTTTCCGGCAAACTTCGGTAGTGCATGAAAGCCTAAAACACAGGCGAACGCTTCAGGGTGAGCAATCGTTACTTTCGCTGGTCAAATTATCTAAATGGCATACTGCACACGAGCTATCTTTTGTTAAACATTTATCTCATCAGACAAATGTTTAATCCAGAAAAATACGTCTTCCAGTAACATATCCGCAGTTACAGTATATAATCAAAGTTTATGAGCTACAGCATGGAACGCCTTCGATATCGAAACGTTCGCTGCGAATATTGGATTGCTATCAGATCCTCGCGGACCCGATAGAGTTTCTCTTTGGCAGTTATTTGCACCCAAATGCTCGCGGCCCACGACGGAATATGTAAAGCTTCCCTGCTCACTCAGGCAACGCTATGCCACTCAATAATAGCTTTTAGCTACTGTGTCAAAGCATCCAATTTTCAGAATAGGCACCAATACCTATTCTCACATTGAATCGTCCTCGGCTACTACGTCCACGTGAGTTGGCTATATTTTTACTAACCCATTTCACGACAGGACAGCCCAAGCGATAAACAACAGCTAGAAAGTGGACTCCATTTACATGTTTGACGTCAACAAGAAGATCGGAATTGTTCCTATGGAAGCACGTTAGTTTTCCTTAGCCCACGCCCTGTTTCTAACACTACCCATGTACTGGGAGAGACTCTGCAACTTCGAAAACACGACAGATTCCAGGAACGACGGGGATAGACCAGGTGACCCTAGCAGCCAACGCAGTGGTAGCGGTAGAAAACAAACGCAAAACAAGGGGGATAAAACGGATTGCCGCGATTGAAGGAAGCGGTTCCCGGCGGACATTTGCAGCATTCGACCAATTTAAAAGTTGCCCGCCCTTGTTACTCCACATGTTTCTCCCTTTGTATTGCCCTGCACACAAGAGTCAGAGAGGATCGTCGGGTGTACCGCTGGTCAAGCGATCAGGATGACGAGTCAAGGCCACTTTTGGAACTGTACTTTAGAACAAGGAGCCAGGGCCACTTTCGGCGCTAGCAGTGGGGTACGAACTGCTGCTGGGATTTGTTGAGGGTTTGTCTGAAGCAGCTTGCTTTCGGGGTTCAGACATCGTCTCACTACTTAGTCTCTTCCCTTTTCCAACTCCCAGTGTCTTCTACCTACATCTTGCTGCTGTAGCTAACGAGCAACTACTACTTATACTAACGCGTAGCTCGCAAGTGCCACCTTTGCAAAGCTGTTTCAAGACGGATAGGAGGCACCATCAACAGATAGCCAGAATATCTGGTTTACGACGGGACGTCGAGCCAAACATCTAAGGGTCGCATTCAGCTTCTCTTCTTTTACGTCCACGCAGCTTCTGTCCCAGTCAGCCAAACACACTGATAATCATTGTTCGAAAACAACTTTCGGCGGGAACAGAGGCCTGGCCGTCGCAAATCGATCAACGTAGCCAAGTCACGTTAGAAATAGAACGCCGGCGGCAGTAGCAAACGAATTGTTCCGCTCTACAAGTTAAACAGCTGTGAGGATTATGCGGCGTAGGACGTTCATGTGTTTTTAGAGTGAGCATCTTCGATTAGATTTCAAGGCTAAGAAGCGGGCCTGAAGTCGAAATGGCATAGGGAGGACTCGGAAACTTTCAAAACGAGGTCACCGTTGCAAGTAGAACGTGCCCAAGGATAGAGGCGAATTGGAATACCATGGACGCGTTCCAACAAACGATACAACCGAAGAGGGTCGAGCTCGCATATATGCCCAGGATCATATTAAAGATCGTCTACCTTTGGATGGCCTTACGTCAACTGCTTGTTTTAAATCGGTCAGAAAGCACGTTTGTGAACGTATATCGTTTAATACAATAACGAGGAGACCAGGAATTATTACAAACTGTTACGTTACGCAGATGGCACCGCTATTGTATGCAGTCGACCAGCAATAAGGAGATAAGGACTAAGTTTACTCAGACGCGTTGCGTAGAAACAGATTACGGCTCAGCTTTAAAAACTCTATCAAAATATGTTAATGACAATTGGCCCGAGCTGAAATACATGCAAATCGTATTACAGTTACTACTATATACCTCTGCTTTTATATTATCTAGCTTTTCTTATCTAAAACATTTATAAAGGCTCACTGGGGCCCAACTTATTAAGCTTAACGAACAATTGAGATGAAATAGCTTCTAGGGCGCACTTCTATGTTAATTTAATACGCACTTCGCTTCACTTTATTCACACTTTCTAAGCCAGTAAAAAAGCTATCGACAAAATCAGATCCGATCGTCGCTGATTTCTCGTCGACATTTTGTTTTACTTTTCCCCCATATATATATAGAAGCCTCCGGGAACGATGCTGCTACCTCTAGCGATACGTACATCCTTTACGTTTCTCTTACGGAACCCGGCCACCGATTTCATACAGATTTTTCTCCTGAAATAATTTCACAGCTATCAGAGATATGCCCCATATTACAGCTGAACCGTATGCCCTATGGGCAGTAGTCTGTGTAAACATAATATTTTGCCGTCTGCCATACAACACTGTCACAATCTTGTCTCAAATCAACTGCCTTGCGCTTGTTTTGATGTAGCGGACTCGCCGTCGTCGCATCTTTGTTAGCTATCTTCTATCCAGGCTTCGTCTTATTACTACAACTTGTATACTTTTTTCTTTGTCGTGCTGCTGCCATAGCGCGCGTTATCATTTCCTCATCCTGCAGCAGTAAAGAAGAAGCTGAATCTTCTAAAAATTCTAGACAGGTGCCGACTTCTGTTGAAGGCCCAGTCGACCAGTAGTAAGGGCAAAAAAAAATTGATATTTCAGTCTTCGCCGGTAGTCTCTTTTTGAGTGCTCTTTCGGGAACAGTTGGAGGGAGAATACAGAAAATTGGATAAAGCTCTGCCACTTCGGGGGGTGGAGTTGGCGTCGTTTGGGTGTAAATTCGATAGGTCGAACGATTAAAGGACGACGACGACGACGACGATAAGGACGGCTGGTATTTTTTTATAGCCCACAGGATAAAGCAGAGTCCTCCTTTGATGTATAAAGCCGGGCTGTTTCTTCTTTGAGATGAACTGAGCGGTGCCGTCGCATCAAGCCGAAACTGAACTTGCACGTTAAGTTCGGATCTAGCTGCTGCTTTCCAGATACAGACGCAGCTCACAGCAAATGGTTCGAGCTGCTTTTCGATGTTACTCGTCTAGCAATGACGGCGTCTGACCGTGTCTATGGTCTGCTCTCAATTAGTGATCCTTTTTTTTTTCAGTATTTTAAAGGGGGGAGCTGGTTGAGAAAATAAAACGGGAGAGAAGTTCAGTCTGGTGCGTATACCCCCTACAGAGAGCCTACTTCAGTCAAGGGACTTTTACGGGCCTTCCAACATAAAGCGAGCGCCCAGCCAGCTATCCGGCGGGTTGAAAAGGGCCATGGTGTGGTTGTCCCTGCCATCGACGAGACACCACTCCTTTCCAGAGCCTATCTGATCGGAGAGAGCAGGAGCGAGAAGGGTCGACCATGACACCATGAAGGCAAAAATGAAGTCGAGAAACAAAGCTAACAGAAGGCGTTTGTTCTGTTAGAAGGAAGTTACTCTAGACACTGCTCCGTCGCCCCGTGACCATTGACCTCAGCTAAGTTGGTCGCCTGACCGTCACAACCTTCGAGACTGTTGTGTATGCCTCCATCTAACACATGTTACAACCAGTCACCGTTAAATCGCTTGTTTTTCTCAACCATTCGAGCGCAGGACCCCGAAGCGACAAAGCAGCAAGCAGTAGCAAAGCGAGGCAGAGGAGAAGAAGAAGCTATACAGAAGCGGAAACGCAAAAAGCGCTCCAGGCTCTTAAGTAGGCTACGTTACGCGAAATTTCTACATAGCTTATTTGGGAGCTGTGAGCTAGCCCGATCGCGCTGAGCCTTTCCAACGGGAATGGTGGTAGCTCCGACCGACGATTCAGACGGCCCCGCCTGAGGTAAGCTAGGTTTTGGGAGAGGAACATGATTCTTGAGTGGCGGCTGGAAGTAACCTTCAGGGGGAATACATTACATGATATTTGTTAAGTGGCTGGTGCGTGCTCTAACGGACCGCTTACGAATACAGTTAAAGATAGTTGCAGACATCGGGGATTAGGGCAACCATGGTTAGAAATAAGACGCGGAAACTGAGAGAATAGCGAACAGAGTTACATCGTTTGAGGAGAGAAGAATCTGACCCGAAAGGAAAGAAGATTCAAAAAAGTAAGTTGCTCTCCATATGAAAACCTTAATCTTTTGGGACACTTAGTTGGGAGAGAAAATGCATTGCCCCGTGACCTATTAAACTATTTTCCGTAGTATTACGCAGACAAAAAAAAGCAGAGGCACATGTAGCCAATGAGAAGTGACCACTGACTTCTGCCGGGAAAAGGGGAATCCAAAATAACGCGATGCGCCGCTTCCCAGCTTAAGTTGATTACCATCTCAGAGTATAGAAACGGTTAGTTCGACATAGGTCGTCATGTGAAATTAATTAAATTTAAATAAATATGGTGAATGAAAAATCATGCGTTCCGTATCGTGAATTATTACAACTTGATTTGTTTGTTTTACTGAAATAGTATTTACATTGTAAAATAATGTAGGTAAAGGGCATCATTTTACGCTCCTATTGTAGGTATTTGAAGTGCTTACAGTTCTGCCGAATATTCTGGCTGTAGCGTATTCGGCATCGCTGCTCAATTGCGGCGATAATCTGTTCCTTCATCGTCGGTTTTCCAGTGTCGATTTCATCTTAAAAGTATCCTCTGTTAGCAGTCGGGAGAACGGGCAGTGTGTTCACTTCATCCAATCCACCGGGTCTAAAAGATTTTCCTCAAGATGTGCTTTTACATTACAATGGCAATGTGCAGGTGTTCCGACCTGTACAACAACGCCTCGCAGTAAACTCACGTAATCTATGCCAGATTTCACACCGTAACTCGTGGTAAATTTAGCTAGATTACCAGTTTGCCTTGTAAGTACAACTATGTCGATTATGCGTGCCATCTATCTTGAATGTAGTTTTATCCTTGCAAATAGCCTTTTATAAATAGCTTGCATCCTGTCTATAGTTTTTAATTACGATCCGTCAAATTGATTTCTTCGCTCCAGATCGTCTTCATCGACTTGCCTATCTTGCTTGAAATGTAGTCCTTCCATTTTTGCACTAACTAAAACGCGAGCGAGATCCAACTCGCTCATGTCAAGCTTACAAGTTTTCTCGGACATTTTGCCGTAATTTTCTTCTTGAAGACATGTGAAGCTCGTTGGTTTCATAAAATGTTAGCTATGAACATTGGTGGATCTGCTTGAAGCTCCCTGCAATACTGTTCTTCTACATGTTGGTTTGGTTCACACGCGTATATATATATACGTAGCAAATGTCAAACATGGTACTCTAATAACTCACATTCATCTCTATAACTTGTTCTTTTATATGAATTGCCTCGACAGAGTAGCGCGTGTTAACCGAACACGAACCAGAACGGACCAGGGGGTATCTTTTTTGATTATCTCTTTTTCGTAGAGAAAATAGATCGATTCTAATCTTGACTTCATCAGCCCAACCCACTGTGCTTAGTTGTGTACCCCAAAAATCAATAAGTCAATATCGGCAAGTTCTTCCGTGTGTTTTTCGCTATATTATAATCGGTATGGATGCAATATACACGCATCGATGTACGTAACTCGACGAGTTACCGCCTCAAAGGGATAGACTGAAAGCCTCTTCGTGCTCTTCAGCTTACGACATGAATATAGATGTGTCTCCGTCAACATCTTCTATCCATCTTACAAAATATCCAAGTATATCGAGGATTACCAAATCCACGCATATATATAGATGTAACTAATTTTAGAGTAAATATCGTGCATTTTGCATGCGATAACCCTATTGAAATTGTAGAGATATTAGAATGGGTCTATATTTAATCGGCCCAATCTAATATTTCAAGCAACCGAACGTTAATTTCATCACAAAAAGGGTGTGTGAATAACGATCTACGAAATTCCTTCCAGGACCAGTCGTTTTTTTTTATTGTTGCCACTTCAGGGGGTTGCGAGGAGTTGGAGGGTCAGGAAATTCCTAGGGGAGTAATCAGACATCTCCCACATTATTTGGATGGCCCGAGGCGTCAGCCTCATCAGACAGAGCAAACGATCGTCTTGCCCCATCCAACAATATAATCCGTTTAAATTGTTAACAATGGCAATATCGAACTCGTCCGGCCACATGAATAAGCGACAACTTAACTAAAATACTATTCTGCAAATAACTACGCGGAAATTGTGCTGCAGTCTTGACTTATAAGTGACATGCCCGTTAGCGGCATTATAAAAGTTTCTCTTCTATGGCGCACAGAACATGTCGTTGTCGCTCATAGGTGCTGGACATAGTAATAACTGCTAATAATTTTAATAATCGGGAGAAACTTAGAACTTGGCAACAATATCGTTAGCAGTGCTCAACAATGACCTTAACAGTCTGAAATAGACAACTAATGATAAGGCAAGCAAATAGAAACCGCCATGCTGTTTAACATAGCCACTATATTTTATAGTTTTATTAAAAGTTCTAAGTTATAAACTATGGATTTTCAATAAGCGCATAATACTTACGTACTTTCGCAAAAAAAAAAAAGTAATAACAAGAATACGCTACACCATTGAACACCACTTTATGTCAGTCAAAATAAAGTTCCCGTTCCCTACGTTTCGCCTAGTCGCGTACTCCATTCATATTCAACAGTCTTATTACCGATATGTTCGTTCATGTCTTCTGTTTGTTGTATACCATATAGCTGTCTCATGGTTTGCTTATTTTCTACGCAGGTCACGCGTAGATTCTATATAACTATATTTGCATTAACGGAGCCCAGGGAAGTCTCTGCTTGTATTTTCTCAAGCTGTTCCTTCTTGTATAGTTTAAATAACACCATGGTTCAGGCTCGTGTTGATCGAAGGCCAGCCTCTGCAGTGGAGTAGTTTCGGCTGGTCCGCCCACCGTCGAGCCGTTCACAGCTCGAACAGAATTCTGCTGCGTTAACTACCTGTAGTTGTTTGCTTCTGAGATTGCGCGAACGTTGGAGGCCGGCGCATCGACTCGGTAGGCCTAATTCGCTAGGTGACCTATTCGAGCCTAAGTAGTTAACGGACCAATGACCGTTTTTTCACGTTTCTCGGAAGACAATTATCGAGAGGCTCTTAGCGCCACCACAATAGAGCTATATTACAAGAAGGTGGAGGTCAATCCTGTAGTACCGTCTGCTTCCAGCCTGCGATGCGGTAATTGCATTATGAGGCCTTACTGTCGAAATAGATATATTTGTAACGTCATGGGTACGTTTGGTCTTCTCTAAACATGTTCTCCATTTTTTCCGTAAATGCATGTTCTTAAGTAAATATGAAGTAAATACAAAAACAATTTGGGGAGCTAGTTTTGAATAGGAACGTCAAATTTTGATTAAAACATACCTACAAAGCTTGCGTTTTGCAAAACCAATAGGGTTGATAAAGTAACTTCATGGAGAGTTAATATGATTTCCATGTGTATTTTCATAACTTCAACACTCCCAGAACGTAGTATTTGCTACAACCTCTTCTAGCATCGATTGACAGATGAGGGACGGTTATGCCTAGGCCAGGTTTTAATGGATCCCTGATCGGGAGCCACCTAGCAACAATTAATTCTGTGAACATTGAACCCCGTCTTGCGGGCCTTAAGAGATGCTAAATCTGAATGATATATTTCTGTAGAAACAGCTATAAACAACGATCACTAATCTCTGAATATCCGCTCTAGCACAATCAAAGCTGTAATGACTGGGATTCAGGGCCGGTGCTACTAACCTAGGTCAGTCACGTATTTAACGTCTGTGTGCTGAAAAGAGATAGTCCGCAGGTGCAGCCTTCCAAAGCTGGAATCACACGAGCCACATTTGTTAGATTTTTAGGTAGTTACCCTATGAAAACCTACTTCGCCGTGCCTCGGTGGTTGACGGCATGTGACAAGCTACCCCGTCGTGTCTCGTATACGAGCCGCGAAAAAAGATGACTGTTTAATTGATTTATAATCGAGGTCTAAAGTCAAATAAACAGAAGCATAAAGGATTGTTTAATATGTAGAAGGGGTGTTATGTGCTATTATATTATCAAGTGGATCAATATTTGCCGAATAAACCATATTCAATAACTACTTTATACAACTCTGCATTCTCTTGTATATCCGAAGAAGCCATCCCTTAAACAAAAATTGCACCGAATTAAAGTTAACGGCAGTTCGATTCTGATCTAGACCATATACGTGTGCGCAAGCCCATATATGATATATGGTTTGTTATATGCTATCGGCTTTGGAAAGGGATAGTACTGACAAAAGTGTGTATTACCAAAGAACTACACAACGCACGTAAGTACCGCTTGCATCTATGTTGTTGACAAAAAGTGTTGCTGGCTTGATTTGATTGGAAAAGGGTAGGACCTGCCCATCACAGACGCTTAGAAAGTACTCTATTGCTTTGAATTGGCACTCGCAGTTCTATTCAGCACTACCAAAGAGCCTTAATATAGCAGACTAAACGTAGGACCGAGCTAAAGTTCGTCCTGGTGCAATAGCAACGTATTATTGGGAGACCGGTGCGCGGTTTCGGTTCGTTGGAGTGCCAGCGTCGTGGCCTGGGTAACAGGAGAATACGCTTTGTTGCTACTGAAGCCCAGGCTGTCAAGCGCGGCCAGCGGCCGTTACCTACAAATGGACGCCTAGTTTGTCCGTTCGTCCCCCTTGAGCAGTGTGGAAGCTACTTCTTACCTCATGACTACCCCATGCATTCAGCTTCTGGATAAACAGAAGCCGTAATTAAGTATTGACGAATTGATTAATTACTATCGACTGCCTCTGCCGCACAAAAGAATAGAATAGCAATACAGCCAACTTATAGAGGTACCATGATTATCTGTAACAACGTGTCCTTTACCAGTGACTGAAAATTAAATAATGCAATAAACTTTTGCTAGAGATGCAGGCAAATACACTAGAAAAACGTAGACAGTATTTTCGAACGGGAAACAGGATCTTGAGAAAACAATTTTCTTAACAATTCAAACAATCTAATTTACGAGCAACATAGCAAGATCGGTTAACATGGAAACAGATTTGTCGAGTAATTCTATGGCAACTCTATGCTTTGACAGCGTTATTTCCCAGATCAAGCTAACAAAAGCTGATATACTATTATACCACACAAATGGACCTAATTTAAAAATGGCCTCAAACATTTTTTTCAAACAAAAACAAAAATTTTAAATAAATACGTGTACACATAGACGTTTCTAAAGCAACTAGAATTTTGCACGAACCGCATTCACCCCTAAGCCAGTTTACACCAATTACATCATCACCGCCGACACGATATGGATGCCGTTGTTCGCCCGTCATTACATTGTACATATCCTACCATCGTTCGACATTTACCCTTTTTCCAAATGTTTCTTTATCACTTCTCTCCCAGAAGTAGATCACATATTTTTGTTCCTGTCTGATTGTTGGTCTAG
Organism: Varroa destructor; assembly: GCF_002443255.2. Taxonomy (NCBI): domain Eukaryota; kingdom Metazoa; phylum Arthropoda; class Arachnida; order Mesostigmata; family Varroidae; genus Varroa; species Varroa destructor. The sequence goes on from NW_019211459.1 coordinate 22,117,792, forward strand.
TCTTTCTCAATCCCAAATACCCTCCTGTTCCTTGTAGCTCGCGCGACAAAATCGTGTGTCTGCCTAACAACAGCGTCTAAAGCCCCAAGCGCTGGCAGAAGGGGCGATAGTAAGGGGCTTTTTTCTTCTTCAGACAGAATTCTGTCGGGCCTTCCGCAAGCGATGTTTGCGGATATTGCATCAACTGAGTTTCCTTTCACTGGCAGTCCCGATGCCAGGGTTACTACGACTCATTCTTTGCCGGTCTCTGCCAGTTGGCCGATTGTGAAAGAGTCGCAACTGCGGTAGTAGTAGTGGCTGCTACATCATCTGTAAGCTCCCGTCTATGGGACCCTCTGTACACACCACCATGGGTCCACCGTCGTTATAGCAGTAGATCTTAGCCTAGGCTGGACCGGCAGAGCTTTTCGGGTGTCCAATGGCTTGCTTTGTTTGTGCTACGTCGTTTGCTACAATGTGCAGCTGCTGACGCCGATCCACTGTCTTCGCCCACTCGTGGTTCGTCTCTTCGGCATCGGCATGTGTGTCTGTACGGCAGGTCCGGTAACAACGAAGCCCAAAGCCCTCTGCGCCACTCAGCTTCTCGCGGGCGATTTCACATAAGATCCGCTGAAAGGAGAGGTAGTCCTTTTACCCGACAAAATCTCATTTTTCAACGAGCGAGGGGTTCAGGCCGAGTGCAGGATCACGAATAGCTGACCCGCTTGTCGAACGGCTGGCCAAAGCCTGCCACACAGAGTGGTCTACGTTGAATTTTTTTTTGGTTACAGAGGGATTTTCTTGTATCTTTTCAAGCGGAGTTGAGTAGAACATGATCTAAAGAGATGGGACGGACGGGTCGAGTCAGAAGGACACCGAAAGGAATCGCAACCCCTTTTTTACTCAGTGAACCAAGAACGATCTAAGGACCCCTTTTTTGCCCAGTGAACCAAGAACGATCTAAAGACCCCTTTTTTGCCCAGTGAACCAAAAACGATTTAAGGACCCCTTTTTTGCCCAGTGAACCAAGAACACTCCAAGTCATTTAAAACTCATATTTACTAGAAATGTTTATTTGACTAACGGAAAAGGCAAAAACAGACCTACTAGGGCATTGGCTTTTTTTTTTATAAAAAAAAACGACTAATTAAGTACGGCCGGGTACGTAAGTTTCATCTTGGTCGATACTTACGTCTATTCATTTACAGTAACATTGTACGTACATGTTGCCACGCGCCGACTACCGCCTTGTCTGGTGCCAGGCGAGATTGGTTTTATCCAGTTGTTCGCTTTGAATACTCTAAGATCATTCATTGTAATATCAGCTATCTAAATTAGTCCGTTCTACTTGGCTAACTTGACCGGGCGAGATGCCCTTATCTCGCGGCCACCATATTCTCACGTCTCGCGGTTTTTTCTTACAGCAGTACTGTCCTAGCTTGAGAGCAATTCGCTAGATCACTCATCTGTCCAAGCGGCTCCGTGTGACGCTGTTTAACTAGATTTCTTGTGGGAACCGCTGCGTACTTTCTAAATTGTCGGCGATGCCTTTCCTGGAGAGACTCCGACACTTTTAACACGATTCGGCGAGAAATCTTTGAATATTGCGATTCATGGAACTCGTGCTTACCTAATCTACGCTCATTTAGTGCTGTTAATGGCTGGTTTCGCCTGCGTTCGAAGCGGCCCACTCGTTGATACAGGTGATCCGTGGACAAATGTCGCAATTAGCAAAAGTATCTTAAGACCTAAGTCGAATTCCCCTTGCCGTACAGTGTCACGCCTTCAAGTCGCTTATAGCCTGAGCGGTGTTTAGATAAACTTTTCTAAATAAAAGATCGAGAGCAAACGGCCCGACCTGCTGGGGACATAACCTGCACAACCTTGCAGAGTGACCACGCCTACTCTCTACAAGCATAAAACGATCAACAGTCCAACCTTATCTCAGTACGCTTTCCGTAGGCGACCACCGAGAATTCGCTATTTGATACACAGTTAATGCTGCCTCAAGCGTGGCGTCTCAACGAAGGTTCTTGTATGACACACATACACCTCGCAGACGGACGATACCACACGAACTGGAACCTGGATCAACGCTAATGCGTTAACTGAAGATCGCTTTTGAGAGCACCGAGCTCCGAGATGCCGTTACTTTATCCCCGACACTTGCCACACATTTTTATAAGGTCGAGAGTCAAGCCTTTTTGGGTTGTGGAATTCTCCCGACCAATAATGACAGACTAAACAAATGAATTCCACGTACGAATTCGACTGTGATAAAGTTAGAAAAAGCGACAGGCTTAACAGCGAAATCCGTGTAGGCCACGTAACCAAGCAATGCTTAAATGGCCTGCACGGAACTCAAAAATGTTCCCTCACAGCCCTTAACGAAGTTGAAACTTCTCGGGCTCTTCTTCTAAAAAGCGATCCGCAGCCTTGCCTTTGAATCCTTGCCAATCCGGACTTACTACTTAACGATCGTGCTATACCAGCGCCGCTCCCCTGCGGTACCTCCACTGCTTCGTACTCGGGCCATTGTTCTTGGGCCATCCGATGCTGTATCTCCTCGATCCAGTTTTTCTCTACGGTCAAACTTGAAGCTCTCCGCTCCGTCCACCTTACACGGCGAAACGGCTTTCACGAAACCGCGCACGATTTCGTACATTCCACGATGCTGTTACCAAACTGCAACAGGCCGACTGTAGTCTTTAGTGGGGAAAGACTGGCTCTGCTTTACGCCAGGCCTTAAATACTCAAAAACAATTTTAGGTATATATATCAGTCCGTTTCAATATATATATATATATATATATATATATATATATATAAAATAGAAAGATAGGATGCACGTGTTCATTTAACAAATTCACAATCGTTATATATATGTAATTCTACTAATTCTAATAGATCCATAAGCTGTATATAAGGTTCTAGTACGGATGTATTTATATGAGTCTATTTGGTCGGTCGCTGGCAATTAGAATAAGGTCATGCCAAAATTTCACCCTGTGCTGAGCTTCACACCCGAACTAAATATTTGTGATCAATGGTGAACGCTACAAAAGAATTCTAAATGTGCAATGAAGGCACACGAACTTTCTAAGGTTAGTATTTGGTCTTCGACTTCTGGCTGCGATCACTGCTGCTAGTCGGCCTAACCCTAGTAATGTTTAGCCTATTCACCATTCTCGATCGTTGTTTTCTATCCTTCTTGAGGGCTTAGGTACCTTACGTTTCATTATGTGGACGATATTGTCAATTGAAAAGTTCCATACTTCGGTAAACTTCACGATCGCTTTCCTCCTCTGGCTACTAAAGTCCGTCGCCCTTCCATGATGCTATATATAGTCACAAAAGCACGAAAATCTGAAGTTCACTTCAAAATAATCTCTGGTCAACAACATAATTACCATCGAATAAACAAGGGTGACAGTAATTGCTCTACTAGTCAACTGTTTCAGGCGGGTGCTGTAGATTGTGAACCTTTTCGCGACTCAGGCTAAAATGACGACATTTTAGAATGAACTTGAATCGCGCGTTGAGGCCAAGGTTAATCATTCTTTTACTCAACCCAGAAAGTAATTGAAGCATGGAGATAAGGTCGAGCGTTGTTGTCAAGTAACCAGGCTGCGTGCTTTCAGTTGCCGTGCGGACGGTCTACGAATTTCTTGAGGACCTCAAGATAACGGGCTACATTGATTGTTTCATTTCCGGCGTGTATCTCTTAGAAGTAGACACCCCTGATGTCCCCTGCAAGTACTAACATCGCCTTATGTCCATACCTACTTGGAATTATCACTGAACTCTATTTCTCTGTGGGGCAACCCCATTCTCTGGCCTGGCCCTTCTTCAGCTGGCAATGGAGACTGAGCCATGCGTCGTCTATGATGACCACATGCTCCAGGCGGGTTTGTTGTTGATCAAAGTTCGAACGATAAAAACAAATCGTACGTGAAATATACCACACGCATTTCCAATTGGCCTGGAGTCACACAAATGCCAGTTTTGGCTGACGGAGCTCTTTGGCTCTAAGCTCTGACTTTGTGAAAAGCCTGCTCGATTTTTGGGGTACCACATGTGATCGCCCCTTCGCTGGCTTTCAGCACGTCAATCTTCGCTCTTCGAAGGTTTGGTCGATTCACGTACTGTGCTCTTGCTTAAGGCCTTTTTGCCTAATGTCTTCACCAAACTTTGATGAATTCTCGTAGCGCCGTAAACTTCGAAAGACAAGAACTTGACTACTAAGCGTTAACTTTCAAGATTTACAGGTATCTTCTTTCCTTCTCCTGTAGTGAACTCAACCGGTTTTCAGTCACAAGTCTCTAGAAAACTGAGGTACTTGTCGAATAGTGGCAGGTAGTTCATCTTCAACGTCCGCCAAGTTCGCTTGCAATAGATCAACACATTTCGAATTATCTATGTCTCTCCATGAACGAAACAGAATAAAATTAAATACAGGAATTTTGCGCGATGGCTCGAGCGATACATCACAAATCTTAATAAGTATCTCTCCTTCCACAGCAATTTCGGGATGCTTCTTCAGCGATCGTACCATTAGAAAGGCGGTCTTCACATAAAAAACCGCGTATACATAGTTTGGATGCGGGAATTTCGTTCGTAGACAATGTGTTTTATGTCTAGGTGACTGACCTTGACAGTGAGGCAGAAATCTTTTGGCCATATTTCTTAAAACAGTAGGAAATATACATAGAATTTAAATAAAGCGAACTAAATGGTGCAACGCTTTGTTATACCTCCCTATTATTTCTACAAGACTGTATTATAATGCCATAGCGACCAACTTGCCGGCCTATATAGGCGACAGAGGTCTTTTTTTATAGTGCCATAGTGTCTGAACTGAAAAAGGTATCGTATTTAAGAAGCGTATTCCTCTCAACGTTACTTGAAAGTGCAGCGAATCTTTGACCGCAACAGCTGGTCGTGACTCGGCTATATGGTTCGCTAATGCTACGCACAATTTACACAAACGTCCTCCATGATTTTCAACCTAACCTCTACATTTTGTTTGATCATTATGGGTGCATAATGTATTCACACAGAGCCAACGAAGAAGCATGACAGTTTTGTTCACATTATTTCTGATGTTACCACACCGCCACGTAAGGCTATGTACGCTCGTGCTCGTGCCGCTCCTTTTCTGAAGCAGGAGAACAATCGAGCGGCACGCAGGAGATATTCAAGGCGACGCCCTACCTGCCAGGCTTGCTGCCCTGTTACCCCTGCGTCACTTTGCATATCAGTTTTATCTATCCATCTCGTTGTCGTCAGCATCGTCTGTGACATTGTCGCTGTACAAAACGCATGTACGTACATCACCACTGATTCTCACAGGTCTTCCTGTTCCTCGTCTAACTTGCAGCACACACTTGAGGAGGCTGCTCCGTTCTTCGTCATCTTCGTGTATTCATTCAGTCCCTCTTTACTATGCAACACCTTCGGTGGCTCGAGTTCATTCTGCACACAGAAAAATCCAGCTAAATGAGCTTACACGGAGCTTTCTGTAAAACAGATGGCAATAAATTATACTCCTTAATAACAAACTATGAAGTTTCGTCACTTATTTTTGGCCAATGTTCGTTGCGAGGCATTGAGGTAAACTTACTATAGTGTTCTTCGTTTGCGTAATTATTCAAGGTGCTGCTAAGAGGTTTCATTGAAGCCACTGGTAACAGCGTATGATATAGTAAATAGGAAACCTTCGATAACGGTACCACTTTTACTTGAACACATGTATTATAGAAAATGACAGAAATGTCGCAATTAACTTCATCGGTCGTTGTCTGCATAGTGACTTTTGTTAGCAACATTCACCCTACCCGATCATTCGTCCACTGAATAATTCAGAGACCGATGGCAGTACTTCAACTGGGAGTGATGATTCTAAGTTATACTGAAGCTCGCCGGGCAGTAGTTTTCTTCACTGACGTTATTTTGCTAGCTGACTACTAGCAAAACCCTATGACATCTACAACAGAATTAGAGATTCAACTGGCCAGTAAGGAGACGCGGAAAGACTGGAGAGCGGTGGCGGTGGAGCCTCCTGGTGGCCAGAAACGACGCGACGCGGCAGTATTCCGAAAGGGAAAGCTATCTAGGAGTATGCGTTCGATTTGTTCCGAGGCGTGGATAAACGGTCAGTGTTGAAATTGGCATCGCTCTCTTGCAGCAACTGATGGCAGTAGTGACAAAACATTCGAAAATTGCTACTTTACAATCGAAAAACGAATTTCTTCGTTATTAAGTGCCGGCTTGCGCGTACCTCGGCACAATAGGCAAGGTCTTGACTCACTTCGGGTCGTTAAATTTCGTAGGAATGCAAAATATCGGACAGATCAGTGCGACCAGCCGCAGCCATAGGGCAACTGGCCAAATCTGCTAACCCAAAAAACACTAGCATTCTGGCTAGAATACTATACAATGATGGCTATTACTACGCTTTTATATTTGCTAATACATGAGCCGTCTTTTATAAACGGTAAGAAGTTAGTTACACAACGCGTTCCGTGAAGGATTATTAATTGAATGGTAATCTTCTTAAATAAAATGCAATTACTGCGCAAATGTATCGAATTTGATTGCCCGTATAGCTTTGAGCCTTCGGCTGACGATAACGAGGGTAAGCAAAAACATTGAATTACATTGAAAAAAAGACCTAGCTCTATACGTAGAAACTGTATAGTACTTTGTCATAGCTTTTCTGTTTTATACGTTATAGTATCGAGTTGGACTTGTAGATTCGTGTTTTAGTCTTTTTTCGTTTAGTCTGTGGACGCCATAGCTTCAGATGTCTATTACGTTTGAGGCCAACTTCTATATGGCCTGCCTTACGTTTAAAATACAGGATGAAAGGCTTCTACAAGCTGGGCCTGTTTGCAATCTAAAATAAAGCTTGCCCTACGCATGCATCCTGAACCAAGAGTCGTTACTCACACTACTTCGTCGGAGCAACGTTCTACGTAACCTAGTATATGAATCCTCTATCAAGAAAATGTCGTCCAAGCTCATTATATCATTATGAATTCGTAGCTCAGATCTGACCAATCTGGTCGACTGTGTTCGTTCGTTCGAGCATTGCTCGAAGAGGAAATTTGACAGATATTGGCAAGACATCTTAATCAAGAAGTATTTTTATATGCCCTAAAAGATTTAGGCTCACCACACATTTGTCTCGTTCCTCTTGTATTGCATAGTTATTGTATCCGATCGTTCGATAGCTATATTATTTCAATACCGTATTTCTAAAATACCCTGATATCGACGATTCTTTTGGCCCCTATCTACAGTTGCCAACGAAAGGTTTTCAGCACATTAGACCTTAAAGCATCTACTTGTTCCTAGGCGGCCAAAATTTTGTATCGAATTAATTGAAGCGAGCTAGATTTTAAGATAAATAGGTTATCTACGCCTTTACGATATATATATAACGTTTATTCGCACAAAGTCAGACGAGTCGACCTACAAAATCTTCTCTTAAACCCTGCGGATAGTTATGCTCTGATTTCTAGATGGGCCACGAGACAGCCTGTCGAGAGCGAATCTTACTACGACTTATATATATATATATATAGAGAGCCTCCCCTGAAGTAGCCATTTAAGTATGGTGTATACCTATTAACTGATGGATTTTCCAGAAAGCTGTGGTAGGCGACGAAAGCTCTAAGCGTCGTTTGGGATGCTGATCCGCTTGATGCAGATAATAAAACAACATTTTTTTTTTTTTTTTTTTAGTTTTATATACCATAGTAATACAAAGCATATCGTGATTGAGAACTTAGGCTCTCTTAGATCTCTGAACACTTAGATATTATAGAAGTGAAGGCGTAATAAAAAAATAACTTATGATGTCCTAAAGTGTCTCAGAAGTATATCTACGTATCTTTAGGAAACGCTCGCCTCTTTTTGTTAAGTTCATGGCAGTTTTAATCAAGAACGTTGATAGGAGTCTCATTAAAAAGTCAGTCAGCTATCACTCACTGCACGTGCCGGAAACGACGTTAGGTTTCCTAAGTGTACTCCCACGCTAATCCCAGCCGATCTAACCACAAAGGAAACGTTTTTTCTGTCTATTTTTCCTTCTTTTTCTTTTTTAGCTTCTTTACATGTATCATCGTTACGCCTCGCATTTCAGCCGCTTACCTCAGGAGTGATTTTCTTTTTAGCTTTGGGCTTAGTTCGACCTTTTTCAATTTCTCCTTATAGACCGTCTCGAAACTGGAAACACTTCGTTCATTACTTGAGCCTTTGCACTGCGCTACGAATGTCGCTGCAGCAACAGTAGTTGCTAAGACCGCCGCGTACAAGCGCCACCAATGCGGCTATCCCTAGCGGGCAAAACCGTCGTCTGCGGGTTAACTGCTTATCTCATACCATAATCTGCACATTAAAATTGTTTAGTATTAGCTGCGGCGTCAGTCCTGAATTCCGATACTCTCCGCCTATTCTCCCTTGTTCCGCCCTTTGCCCTTTTTCGATGCGCCAAAAAGGCGAAACACGATTAGCTATAGAATAGCAGAAAAACCCACGGGACCCGCTTTTTGTAGTGGTTACAAGAAAAACGCTTAGTCATGATGTCTCTGCAGGGGCATAAGAATGACGAAACCGGGGCAATAGGCACGCCGTATCTTTTTTTCGATGACACCGACGTTTCTGGCGGTCAGACTTATCTCGAGCAAGCGGCTCTCGGCGAAACGAATATTTTCTGGTTGTTTAAATAGGACAAACGCGGGCTACCAGAAAAGTGGAGAGTGAGTTGTTCGTAGACATTCATCTGCTAAGTACAATAACACGCAATTAACGGTATGACGTTACACCAGATTAGCTTAAAGGAACAAATAACATATTGAAGGCTGACAGTGTCGTATAACCGTACACGGACGACTATTTGCGTAATTGTGTGTAGATAGCTATACTCACACTAGTTGAATTCATTTGTTTTTGTTTATGTGGAATATATGGCTTCCTGGGATTGTTCTCTCTCGCTCTCTCGATAAAGCAAGCATATGATTTAAAGCATCTCCTCTGCTATATTTCGGACTGAACATTTTATTCCTGTCCAACAACCGGGCCATACTGTTTACTGCGTACAGGTTCCTCTTCACACTCACAGTAGCGACGAAATCTAGATGAGTGAATTTATGTCATGAAGAAGAACATACGAAGCGTTTCTGATAAGTACCTTTTGTACGGCAGTCGTCCTCTTCATTTGAACAAAAGTGGCCTATGAGAGCAATTTTATACCAGCCCACGCTTTCTCAGTAGTTGTATAGTCGAAAGGGTTACTTTTACAGAGATCGCTGCAAGAGAAGGTCAAGCCGATTGTGAGTTCATCTGTCGTATCTCCGCCAGGCCAACTCTAAATAGCTTTTGATCTATTGCCAATAAACTTCTTTATTTAGGCGACCCGACCTGTGTACGGCATTGATCAGCTGGCCGAAAAGTTTCCATGTATTGAAATCGGACGTCTAGCTGTGTGCCTGTCGAGATAACTTTGTCCACAAAGTATTCTCAGTTTGCTTCTTGAATTGACAACTAAACTTATCTGATCAGCTAAGTTTGGCTGTCTGGACCAACGCCCACACCTTAGCTGCTTCGACACTTATTAACGCATGGCTCAATACTGTTTCATTTTGAAATTATGTAGGCTTGCTGATTACTACTGACATCTAGTGTTACTTGAAGGCGTGTTTTCTGATAAATCGAAAGCAGCTTGTTTAGTCAATTGCCATCACTTTTGCGGCGCTTCGTGGTGCTTCACGTCTAAAGACTTTGCCTCAATGGTGCTCGAGGCTTTAGTTCTCCCGCTATCCGCCAATGGTCATCTTTAGTTAACTTTCTATGATTTATGTAGATCAGCGACGGTTCCTCGTTTTTAAGATGCGTGCCTCTTTATATGGGCAAACCTGAGTGGCTTCCGTTGTAGTAGTGGATTTATTATGATTGTATTTGGTATGAGCACTAGATGTCTATATCAAGAGTCACGAATGACTACTTGAAATGCTCTTGAAGGCAAACCGCTTCGCCTTTGCCGTATGAAGTAGGTCGGGCGAAATCCAAGTGGGAATGTCATGATATTTGGAGAGAAGTATCGGAGATGCTAAAGACCCCAGCATCCACTCCGCGCGCCCAGGGCTACGGATACATGGGGTTCTAAGTTAGTCAAACTCCTGTTTTTGTCATTGCTTCCGCTGTTATGTGTCGCCAGTATAGCGGCCGCATAATATCTCAAGCACGATATATAGGCCCTTACGAAGCGAAAACCAGCTAGCTAAAGTACAATCTGCGCTTGAGCAAACCTTTTTATAGTAGTCAGAGCTTGTATGTTTGTGTACGTATTTGAACCCTTACGTATCAAACAGAGCGAGTTTACCCGAACAAAAACGAAAAGCTTGTTTCTATCATTCCAGTATCGCGTGTCACACCCTAGCTGAACCGTTTCCACCAATGCTGGACACCTGTTTTTCTAGAATTTACAGTGAATACTTCTTTTGCAACGCTGTTTCATGCCTAGAGGCACCCGGCTAATTCCTTTTATCGACTAGACCCACCCTGGTCGTATCAGCGCATTGCTCAATTACTCAACGGTGGGGGGGGGGGGGGGGGTAGTCAACGCGCCTCGTTTAGAAGTGCGAATGTGTACCTACATTTCCGCCGCCGTTACCACCTTTGACTACAACTAAGACAACTAGCATAGATTCAAACTTGCGAGCTCAGTTCGACAAACCCACATAGGTAGGATTCTTTTTACAGATACCCAGCTGCGTAGCGTAAAAAAGAATGGAGAAAAACAGCACCTACACCCCTAGAGCTGTCCGGGCACCTTGGCACAATGTCCGTTAACCAACAGATGCAGTAGTTCTCAGCAATTGCTGCTCGCGCTTATTGGAATAATACAGGAGCAAGCGTATGGTTATAGCGTGTTTGCCCCTGTATCATAATTGCCTTTGCTTTCTGTCTCCCGGGAGCAACATCGTGCGAAGGAATGGTCCATTTTGTGGGGGCACGACTGTTCGTTGGGTAAGCTAGATGCACGAGTGGACGTTTAAAACGTAAGTTCTCCACGAATGCCTGCGGTAGAGGACATCTTTATCACTAGTACAGAATGGCGTTGGGCGTCCGCCACCATGACTTCATTCTGATTTATTTATTTTTTTTTTTTATTTATGCTTTGTGTGCTGTACTTATTTGCTTACGCCCGCGCTGCAGTGAGGCGTTATTTTAACATACTACAGCTGGGCGAGCTTACATTAGTGGTCCCTGCACCCATTGCCATATCCGCTGTATCGAAAACTACTTAAGCCGTAAGACGCTGGCGCGGGCATCGCGCTAGCATATGCCGCACCAGCGAATTAAGGGACTCCTTACTTGCGCACGTTAATGCGGCAATGGCGAGAGCATTCAATATGCTTACAAAGAGGATTCTTTCTGTGCTACACAAATGAGCACAGACTAGTCTTATATACTGCGAGCTAAGAGAGCCATCTAGCTGTCGGGTGAGGAAAAGTCTGTGTATACACTCGTATAAAGTTCAACCAAACCTTAAGCGAGATACAGGGTTTTAGCGGGTGGACGAAATAAAAACATCAAATTAAGGTATATAAATATATATATATATATAATATACAGGCGTAAAATGAAGGGCCTCAAGCTATCAAGAGGCCTTTTTGCACATAAGCATTGCACGTAAGAAATTATGTCGTCTTCCATATTATACATAGGTACGTTCGAGATAAACACAAGGTATACCGTATCATAAGCGTTATTCGCGGTACCGTAGATAGTATAAGTTTTCGTTTAATGAAAAATTACTATACGCTACACCGTTGGCAAACTGAACAAAATATATAGGGAAGTGTGGAAAGAATATTACTACAGCGTCTACCTGGGAAATAAAAAATTTAGAAGTATTCTTTGTCTTTTAATGTGCATGGAATCTATCATTCTAATACAACCTTACCAATCAAGCACTTTTCTGCAAAATTCATCATAGAGAAAACCATTTGAGGCAGTAGCACGGCAGTCTGAGAGCAAAGGGAGAGACTGTTTGAAGATGAAAATTGTTGCGCAATAACCCCATTTTAGTATATTCGCTGTTAGTCCCAGATAGATATATACCGCATAATCCTATGATTACATTAGATCCCGCAACTCGTGATTACCAATCGTGGTGGCTTTCCGCCCGAGTATTGAATCTCGAGAAAGGAATACGTATGGTGGGGATTATCTAAAAGGATTATACTGTATCAGTACAATAACAAACTCTATTACATGAGATTTTTAAAAAGGCAGAATGTGCCGCTATTTTCTAGACAGCCTTTTTAAACAAATTTTATTTAACTTAGATATACGTAGAAAAGTGAGATTTTCCACCTTTCAGACTCTTATTCCTTAGTTTGAGCTTTAAATTCCATCCGCGTTCTCCATCACTGAACGCTTCATAACTAGGCCTTATCGTTCGGTCTAGATTACATTTGATACAACAGTACCATAATGCATTAACACATGGCTAATTCACATTAATTTGTATCACCCGCCATAAAAAGCTCCACGTCTACTAAAAATAACGGAAAACGGACAGTAAATGAAGTATATATAATTTGATATATCTGCGAGTTCTTTCCTTTCACATCTATTTAATGTCCTTCATCATATTTTTGAAAAAAAAACAGCACTCGGTAGGCGATTTCAAGGCGTTTTTCTTTCCCTTCGGTGGCTTACCGTTTCAGTGTTACTTCCACAATTTATCAACTGGAAAGGCTGAGGCCGACATCGAATTGAAAAACTAGGTTGACTAACAAAATGAACGCGGCTATAGCGTAATGGCAGAGGTTGAACGACTTAGACTTAAGATGTGGTTTAGTAAACGTTTCGTCGAAGTCTTTAGCTCTCTCCTGTTGCTATTACTGCTGTTTCTTGTCATGTTAAACTAAAATCAGCGGATCCTGACCGTCGGGATCCAACTGACGCTGAAGGAAGGTATTCGTTCAACTTCCTTGCCCTCTTCCTCCATGCCTTTTTCCGCATCTTCTTGCTGGTGCCGTGGAACGAAGCATTTCACTGCACCACATCGCATCGTGTCCCGTCGGTAGGGTCGATGAGTTTAAACTGCTAGGCAACCACAAGGCGAGGCAGAAAACGGTGAATGGATGGCGCCTGCGGCGACGGCGCTGCTCGCATATTGATCAACTATTAGCAGTCCTCTTCCTTAGGACGCTCTGCACGCCAGTGGTTTCTGCTCAGGCATACGAGATAGACTAGTTGCTAAACGGCGAAGCCAGCAGACACAACGGTAGTAGCGGCTATTTTCCGTCGTTGTATACAGCATGCGTCTATAGAGGTGGGGCACTCTGTAGACGTTCAATAAAACGAAAGCCGCGGTTACGTCGGTGTGCTTAGCAGTACTGTTCGGCCAATATGATAAACGCCAGTTAATCCAACCACACGCTTGTAATAGGTGCAGCACACCTCAGCACATTTCGTGCTAAACCTTCGTTAGTTAAAATGCCCCTATCCGTTTTATGGCTTGGGGCGGGGGCACATACTACATAACGCGTGTAAATCAAGAAAAAAATGTTTATGGTTGTGGGAGCCTTCTGGGATTACAATTGCCTCCACTGCCAATAGCCTTTTGCAATGCATTCACCGGTTTCGCCTTGCTTGATTTCTTCAAATCTATTGCCGATTATTTGAACTATTCACAGAAGCACTACGGACAACCCTACGCAGCAACTATCATCATCCTTTGATCAAAGACTTTTCTGAGTCTATAAGTGTACCCTGGTTCCTTTGTCGTGAGCTTCGAATCAACAGAAAAAATACGTTAGCTACATATAACATAAGGAAGTATTATGCTGGCAAAGCGGAAGTACTGAATCTCAGTCTTCTGCCAGCCTTCGCTATCCTTTGCGATATATATATATATATATATATAAGCAAAGCGAGCTAAGTTAAAACAATTCTTGAGTTAAAACGAGCTGAATTAAAGAAAAAAAAAAAAGCTCCCTTAAGCGCTAACCTGTACATGAAGCAACGAACTGTCTTACAAGAACTGTGTTTATATATTAGGTTGTCAGTTCCCAGCAAAAATTTTCTGATAATTTACGCCGTCGGGCGACCAATATTCATATGATTTTTTGCTTGTTTGTTCGATCACAATGTCATACCCCTTGGACCAGCGATTCATTGTCACTGTTATAATCATCAGAAAGATCGCGTTGCAACTGCAGATGCGCATTGATGGGGGGGGAGACGACTGAACTTCTAGTGATCCTTAGGTTCCATCATTTCGAAATGCCAGACACACGTATTTCCCCTACATATAGTAACGACATTCTCGTTTTAACAGTTAAGCCCACCACAGCGTTCGACAACGTATAGTTAGTGGATGCGGCAGAGCTCACAGAGGTAATGGCTTGGTCAGGAGTTGACTTGCCACACAGAGGCTGGCTGGTGTCAGCTTATTCCTGGCACGATAACTAGTTTCAGGAGAATTAATTAATGACAGGGATCAACGCATCTCTTACCAGACTAGGGTACAGTATAGGCCACCGCCTCACCGCAGTGCAAATCCTGGCCAGTAGGCCGGTAAAGCAAAGCTTATGCGGCTAGTGCACCTGGCTATAGCAGCTGTCGAGGCCGGACCTGTGAAGGTGGAGTGGGGATTCGCTGTTGATGATAACATGAGAACGGCGATTATAACTTACGTATCACTGAAAGTAAATATGAATGCATGTTTGAATTTTACGCACGGTACTTAAACCTTTAGGTGTTGCTTCAAACGGCTGACTCACAACAGAACGTGTCTGTGCCCGCATTCGGACCTAATAAGCAAACACGTTACCTAGTCCTCTATCACATGGAAGGAAAACGTCATTAGGAAGCGGTCCTGCTATGACGGTTCCTCTATGCCTCTAAGCTATGACTGTTATTCCTCAAGGAATAACACAGAACAGAAGGATCTTCCTTCTGTACTTTTACTAGACACGTTGGTATTGCAGATAATCATGTGCCATGGTCAGCGGTGTGCTTCTGTAAAGATCATGATCACAATGAGCCCAATGAAATACGCGTCGTTTTCCTACGCATTCTACTATATCCAATCCTTAACCATTTAGATAACATTCTTTTACGCCGTCTTTACTAACCTTTCAAAACCAAGTGCTCAGGCAAATAGAGAAAACATTTGAACACGTAGGAAAATTCTTGGACGTCGAGACGTGTCCTAGACGCATACTAGACGCTCCATCTCAAGCCCAAACCTTGTGCGTGCAGGGGAAATGCGCTATACTGGAAGAGCAACCTGGCTCCCCAATCGAGTAAATGCTCTTTGGCCCTGCTGAAAGCTGCTCAAAAAGGAGGGACCGCAGGACTTCAAAGTTGTTCCCGAAGGATAGTCCAGTTTGATGGACTCCCCCTTCTGCGTCCTTCTGCGTCAGTAGACTTTCCCCTGAACAGACAAAAACAACCCCCCCTTAAGCGACCCTGAACGGAGTCGCTGAAAATGGGTTACCACTCCTTGCCCCTTCATTAGAGCGCTTCTCCAGCCAAGCCGACACTATTCCGGACGCGTTCGTTCACCGCCAGTGGAGTGAATCATTAGTTATCGCATTTTTATTCTTGCTTGGAAAGACTGCATTGTAGATACAACGACAGTAGACGGGTAGAAACAGTGCAGACATTGACTGTTACACTAATTTGTGGAACAGCGGTTGGGCGTCTGCTGCAGCACCGTCACCATCTTGTTTTTGCGTCGTCTCTTCTCACTCCCTCTCGCTTTAACGCGCGTCCTATCATTCGAGTTGTCGTTCGCCAAAGGCTCAAGTGTTTCAACTTCCCGAAGCTGGGGCCAAGACGAGTAGTTTCGTCTACCGAATTTCCCCACAGCTCTTCGAACTCGCTAACCTAGACTAACTCTAAGTGAAAGTTACATTAACTCGTTGAACGTGAAGAGTCACGTAGTAAAGGGAAGCAAAAAGTCACTGCAACTGAGTACGAAAGAGTAAGAGAGGGAAACTGGGCGTTCAGGACCTCACTGCTGGTCGCCTTCAGGTGGTGATCTTCGTAGTTTACAAACGTCTACCTGTGGAGTTGCTCTGTAAAGGCTGCAGTAAGTCAAACAACCGACAAAGTAGTCCCAAACATGCTCCAACCCCGAACACTTTGTCCGGCAGTTGGAATTAGCTTAAATGCAAGGTCAGTGAGATCCGTGGTAGAAACACTTCATTTTAAGCTCGGTGAATAAGCCAACCGGCAGCAGACAGACTCCCGCTAATATGCTGAGAATATCAATTTAGTCAGCGCGTCCCGTGAGGAGATGCGAAGACGAAAGGGAAAAACGCCATGTTAAACGGCCGCTGTTCAACAAAAAGCTGGTATTTACGTACTTCAATAATTGTTATAAAAGTTACTTAGACACAATACTTTCCAGTTAGTCGTGAAAAGAAAAGTATACCTTACTATAAGATATATACATTGTGAAAACCAATTTCTTATCATCATTATAGGATAGAATTGCAACGTTGAACAGCCACGTTCCTTTTCTTTTCCATGTACGACTTCGCCAGCTACGTAAAGGTACTCTCAGAAATGATGAATACTCCAGCTTATAAATACGTGCAATGCTAATGCACCACGATGTATGTGTTTTTTCGCTTTCAACATAAACAGCAATAATATACCGGGTCACACACACATTCATACTATGGCTTGATTTTCTGTCCAAATCACTGTTTCTTATTTTGAGATATCACTAGCACATGTTGGCCTTCCATTAAAATATGTACCCATTTGAAGTTGATTACTACATCTACTATACGTCCTTTGATTGACGTCGTGCTCTTTGTTGGCTTAATTTTCCATCGAATATGCCAATTAGATACTCGTTAGACATTAGACGTATTGCATATGAGATATTGATTAGCAGCGTGATAAAGCGCTTGTTACTGCATGGCACATTTCTCTGGCTGTTTGGTGCATAGCGTTTTTGTTGTTCTGCTGCGTTGCGTTGTCCGTAATGTCTTGCAGGTGAGCGCCACCAGGGGCTGCCAAAGTGGGTGGTAGGGCTGCGGCGGGGTGGAGCCGGGCACGTGCTGTGAGGTCCGTGGAGGCCGATTCATTGAAGGCCGCCAACGGAATCTCGGCGTTTTTGCAGGACCCCACAATCCAATGACGGCTGCAACAACGGCGACAGTTCGGCCTTCGGCAGCCATCCGCGGAATACAAATATCTTAACAACAACAACAGGAGCGGTGATAGCTACAGCCACGCCAAAGTCAACAGCAGAAGCAATAACCGTAACAGTGTTTGTAATTGAACGAGCTAAATCGCACGGCCCTATACGAAACTTGGGCCGCCCGTTCCTGTTCTACTCAGCGTTGTGGTTTTCATCGTTAACCATACCTATTCCGGAGCGCACGACCCACACTGCGTCGTTCGTAACTGCAGTGAAAACAATAACAGTCACCGCTGAGATAAGCGACAGTAACAACAATAACAGCAATAGTCAAAACAACTCGACTCACGTATACAGGGCTCTCACGAAAGGTCAGCTATTCGTTACCCTTTACGGCGGCTCCTTGTGGTACTGCGCAACTAAAATAATTCCGGTATCATCTAGGACAGTGCAGCGGGGATTACCTTTCTCATCGTCATTGTCGTCACCGACAGTATGGGGTTGAAACACCCTCACGTGGACGTCATTCGTGGCCATGCTTAAGGATTTCAGTGATGTCGCCATAGTTATAACTCGCGTGTTCTACAACACCACGCCGACATCAATCGTCTCCTCGACTGGACGCCTGTACCGCCTGAATTCGCCTCACGCCCAGGTCCCGTCATGACCAAGCGTTCAAACAACGTGCTCATGCTCACGTTAACCAGTCAGTATATCACCACACCCTTGAATATATCACGCACAACGAAGTTGATTTTTAGAGCAGTGATTCTAGAATTGCTGGTACGGTATAGTGATTCATAGCAGGGTGCATTCGGTTGTAAAGCGTTTGCTAGCGACGTCCATATCACAGGGGGCGTATTGACGGATGCGACTTTGTCGTCGGTCACTTTTTTCTGTCAAGATATTTCTGACGTATTCGCAATAATCCGCACCGTTCCGGACTGTTCTCGCACATCATCTTGTTTGTCAAGTGTGATAATTGGTCGTATCATCCATATGATCGATGTGCTTGAATTAGTAGAATTAGCAAACGTTTGTACACAAAAGCACTACGCCAGCACTGGCCGCCACTCTTACATTCGTTGTCTAACTATTTTTCAAGTTTTTTTTTTTTATTTAGTAATTACTCGGTGTAGATTTAGACTATATGCATGATCACAAACGCATAAAGAATCGCTATTAGTAGTACAAAAGTGCGTTCATTTTCAATTCTAAAAGCATCTTTAAGTTGCTGTCCGCGATGTAATGCTGCTGAATCGGAATCGTTATAGGTAATCAAGCAAGTCTGTACGAAACAACAGTTTTATCGAATATTTATGGAGTATAGGGGCTCCAAAAGTATTCGGTTGCCCTGTTATCTAGGCAAACCTACCTGAATATTAAAACAGAAGAAAAATGACTAAAACAAAACACTTTTTACAGACGACAATGCTATAAAGATACCTACTTAGGATACACGATAAAATTCATTTGCGATACGTAAAAACACAAACCTGCAGACTAAAGGGCTGTAGTATTTGTAGTTGTTTTTCTTTTATTTACTACGCTACAAAGCTGAAATCATAGAATAGAAGACGGGCGAACTTGCAAAAGTTTTAGCGGAGGACAATAAATCATAGTATAAAATGTAGGGTGGGTATTTCCTAGAATGTGGTTAGCCATTCATCGATCTAAGACAACGAAAACCTTGGAGAAGCAGCATACAATGAGGCTCCGCGAGTCGAGACAGTGCAAGGGGAAACGCCTGGGGTTGTGGAGCGGGGGTATGGTAAATCGAAAAAAGTGCCGTAAATTCAAAAATTGCTGTTGGGTTAGAGAGATTGTACCTGTCTAAAATGGCGACAAACGTCTATAGCAAA
Organism: Varroa destructor; assembly: GCF_002443255.2. Taxonomy (NCBI): domain Eukaryota; kingdom Metazoa; phylum Arthropoda; class Arachnida; order Mesostigmata; family Varroidae; genus Varroa; species Varroa destructor. The sequence continues at coordinate 22,136,821 of NW_019211459.1, forward strand.
ACAAGATATCATGACCATGAGTTTGTAATAACTTTGGGTAAATGTGGGAGATCGAACAATATAATATTTGGAAAATAATTCCAAAAGGCCTTCCTCCCTCCCGTCGCGGCTACTGACGCGAAAAATTATATATATGTATATATAGAACCAAACACAGTTGCTGAGGGCGCGATTCTACAAAAAAAAAAAAAAAAAAAACGACAGACCTCAAGGCGACCCTTTCTTTCATGGACACAAATGTTTTTATATACAAATGCGAACTCCAGTCGCTTTATTCAGCCTCAAACATTTTCCAAAAAATTCATACAGGAATCGACCTGCTTTTTGTAGTCGGAACGATCCGAGCGTTTGATGTAAATAGTATTTTCAACGACTTAGTCTGTTAGAGGGTACTTAATTGGAAAAAAAAACAAGAAGAAGAAGAAGAAGAAAACGACTTATTGAGTGCTGGTGGGACCTGTATGTCGTTCTTTATTAGCACTTGGAAAATTTTATTAGGTCACGCTATTTTTACTCCATTTCGTCTTCTATTGTCGAAATTAAAAGTGGCTTACACCTTCGGTAAATGGCCATCGTCCTCGTAACCTTTAAATAGCTACGAACACTGTTAAGAACGCTCGTCCTATCTTTGACACTGTTATTTCCCTTCGACACACAACCTCTTCACGGAACTTTGTTTAGCTTTTGCGTTGTTTCTTGCGACCAGCGTACTAAACAAATACCAACAAAGATAAAATCTAGCTTATATTCATTGACAATTCAGCTAGTCTATTTGTGGATTCGTCTGACATCTCTGCCTATGTGCTAGAGTCAATGATACTATCGAACCATGGTAAATGAATGAAACCATAATCTGTGAATGAATACCTTTCGCATGCTTAAAAGCAATGTTGTTTGTTTAATTGTGTCTCCTCTCCTAAATAAATAACTATATCAGCTATTTTTTTTTACAAAATGTCAATGTGTGATGATTGCTGATTAAGAAAATATGCCCCACTTGATCACTGACAGCCCTCTGCTTCGTTACTCAGGATTTTATATATATATATATATATATATATATATATATATATATATATATATATATATGCAAGTATACAGCACTGTGTACAGCCAGGAGGTCAAATACTATAAACTTGAGAAACCTATATTTGTACAAGAAAACGATTTTTATTTCGAGCTTATTAAAACAGGACCTATCCTGTCGCATACATTACTGTCAGAACATGAAAAAAATGCCAAATGTGATGTTGTAAAGAAGGTTTCGTTTCTATATTAGAGGTAAACTATAGAGTATTTAGATGTCCGGCAGTTAATTTAACTGAGGTAAAAATATACCGTCTATATAGATATATATATATATATAAATATATATATATATATATATATATATATATATATATATATATAGTGTATTCTTCTAGCTAGATCTAGAAAAATTCATTAGTGCGTCGAAGATCACACTGTGTGTAGTTAGTCAGAGAAGATTTTTTTATCATAGGAAGTTTCATAGTTAGGACCAATTCAGCACGTATTCCTTGTATCTACCCTCCGTTTATTCTAAAAAGCCGGACACGAAAAACCTGAGTACATAGCCACACACTAACCGTGAATAAAGACTATTCAAGGACCAATTTTAGACTATACTTTTGGACCGGCTCCTATGCTATGCAACGTATCATTATTAATAGACTGCAATATTTCATAATTGAAACACTTATTAGTGTGCAGATTGAAGCCAGTAGGGGCATAATCTGACTACTATTTAGGTCAATGCATTAGCAAAAACCCCAGTTAATAATGCATTCAACCCAATACCTCTCCAAGTGGGTAAACTAAGACGACCTGCCTTGCGGTAGAAGCAGAGAAAGCTCAATGCAAAAAGTCATTTGCTTATTTTGGACGCATATCTAACCAGACTGTTTTGTCGGATCGCGCTTCAAGAGTTCTAGACCTCAACCCGCTCGAGAGAGGGTTACCTACTTTATTTCGCTTTAGGCGATCGATGGCTGTAATCAAGCAGGACACATTTTGCATTTTCAATCGCTTCACTCAGTTTCCTTTCGTGAATTCTGTTCGAACTTGTTTTAAAAATTTCCGCTCCACCAGAGCAACTAATTAAAGGGGGTCGAGGGGGATGGTGAGGCTTTGCGTCTCGAAGTTTCCACCAACCATGGAAAAGTCTAGTCTTTTTGTTATCCTTCGAAAAAAAAATTAGCGCAAGTTGGTCAAATAATAGATCTTTCGGTCGATCTTTTTAGGCGTCGTTTATTGTACAAAACACCATTTCGAAAATGCCGAGCTCAGTATGCATACGTTGAGAATCAATGCAGGCCTATTAAACTGCTAGGTTTAAGATTTTTGAGTGAACAAATACTTCCCAGTTCGGCTCAGGTCCACAACCTGCCCAATTCAAAATTTTAGGCAAGCCTGAATAACTCAACAAGTCAAAGGAAATCCTTATTGGTTTGTAGGATAGAGAAAGTACGCTCGAACTACGTCGATCACTTTTAGATAAATGTTCCATGGCGCACGATTACGGAATGGTAAATGAGAAATTCTTAGGGAAAAAGCTTGCAAAGTGTTCAGTTACCTCTGAATCGTCCATAAAAAGGGTCAAGAATGTGGCCTAGAAAAAAAAGCCTAAAATTTTTTCGTCATATAGTATGTTCGCATATTGTTTGAGCAATATCGGTACACAAGAACAAGAAGACACGCGTTGATTACTGTTTTTCGTGACCTTATGTACAAGAGCGCCCCTGTTTATGGTCATTGTGGAAACAAGAATTCAGCTGAGTACACATTAAAATGCATACCCAACCTCTCTGTTTTAGTTAATTTTGGACGATACTGCAGAGTGGCAAGGAATAATGGGTTTATCTGACTATTCAAGGTATATGGATTGTCTATAGAGAGTCGCAAGTATAGTATGGATGTCGAAGTTCAAAGAAACTCTATCTGACTGGCATCCTCTCCGTGCGGAGACGTCATTTAGAAAAAAAAAAAAAAACGTATTTTTATGTGTTACAACATGCAAATTGCGCTTCATTCAAAACTCTTCTAATTTTATTTTTTATTATAATTTGTAATGGAAATGCGCGGCCATCGAGACACGAAAAGCTGTTTGCAGTGGCAATCGAGTCTTGGCACATTGCTCATGCGGCTGCAATTGGGCGCTTTTGAAACACTCGGCGGGACCATCTCAGTACCCCTTCATTAATGATTCTTAGGAGTTGTACTAGACATTTAATCTTGTCTAAGTCTTTTGGTAATACTTTGTCGACTATAACAGCCCACATGTAACTGACATTTGGGAAACTTTTCCTTAGCGTCACATATATCTAGGCACCAAGAGATCATTTTTTTAGGTAGCTATTTCTCTAGCTATTAACAATGTCGTTTGGTGGGCGCTCGGACATGCCGAATACACACAGGACAGGACGGCTGACAGTCGAAAAAAAACAAGGTATACAACTAGGCAACCGCTAAATACGTTGAAACAGCATTTGTACTTACTAAACACCAACATCCTTTTTTAATGGTAAGTCTACCCCTTTTTAATACTTTCCAAAGTTATCTTTCCTTGCTGTGAATCTAGCTTTCTTCCGCCCTGTATAATCATGTAAAAGGTCCATTCCGAACCACTGTTAGAAGTGGAATTCTTAGATCTTGTCCTCTAGCGTCGAGTCTGCGTTGAATGTATGATAGATTTTGACTTGTTCTTTTTTCAGTCGATGTTTTGTTTAATTTACATAATTTTTCCTCAGAGAACTTATGTTCAACATATTTTCATAACTCAATACTACTCTGCAATTAACTTAATCAGTAATTCGGTACAATTCGGTTGAAATCCATTGTTCAGCTCAGATTGATTGCCCTGGTTTTTCTACGAGGTCTTTTCTCCGAGGCGCTTCCTTCCTCTTGTACGTTTGTGACACGCATACGTTACATGCATTATGTAAACTGCACGTTCCGGCTGCTATATATACTAATGTCCTATTTGTAAGCGTCTGTCGATGGACCGCGACTGACGTCCTTTGCATACCGTGTGAATCAATGCTTTTGTGAGTGCAGTCCTCTAAGTTTATTACAACCCGTTTGGGCCACACCATGTAGTTACTATTGTTTTTCTTGATCCAAATGTTTTTGCTATAACTGGTCGGCGATATCATCATTTGCGGTGTCGTCTTTTATACGTCATACCGTGAGCCCCGCATTTGGGTGACCTTTGTTTTGGTTGCGATCGTGGGCATCGTTTTTCTCGGTTTCAGATAGATATTTATGACGTCCTCTAGAGGGAGAGCAGGGATTGGCAACGCCTCCTTTATCGTACGTAATCGCTTTAGGGTTTTCGCTGCTGGTGTTCAAATTGACCTTTCGGCAAGCAAAATTTGAATTAGCAAGTGCTTACATCTAATTAGTTTAATCGATGCCTTATCCGCAGAAATTCTGTGAATGTCAGTAGGGATCATATCATACTTACTAAATACGAAGTTTGTGGATACCAGGGTCAAGAGACCTAAAACTATTTTACCACATGAGTTTAACGTTGTTAGTTTTTAACCTGTCAGATTGCTTATATATTCCAAGACGTAATAGATTGTAGAGTCTAGGAATGTCTGTGTTACACGCTTAGCTACACAGGGATAGATTTCTCACGTGACTCTGAACCTTCTTGTTAGCAGATGACCTAATTTGGAAGCTCATGCATTTACACATTCGGTTGCAGTACACAATTTTCCTGTAGCTTGAAGAACAACATTGGGAAATTCTGGTTAGTCCAATTTTCGTTTCGAAAGCTCCTGAGCATAAACATTGACTTTTTGGACATAATTAGTATAGAATATAAATAATTTTATCTAACGCGGCTTTGTACCTAGGGCTTGCTTCGTCTGCTCCGTAACTATGACGTAGGTACCCACTGGACTTGTAAAATGGGAGCTGAGTTAACAATTCTTCTAGTTAGTTCAGATTGGATGACTCCATCATCAGGATACTACGGGAGCCTAGAACCCTGTGGGACAGTTTTGCCCACACCTGAAATAGACATCACAAATAGGATTGGGGAAGGCACCCCTTCCCGAGAAACTTTTTCGTTTCCCACCATTTCAATTTTACTAAGTACCCCAACGAACTCAAAATAGAGTTTCCGGCCGCGAAGACAATGTCAATTGTTCGTCGAACCTTCCGTTTCTAGAAATCTCGTTGTCACCCAGAGCCGCAGTGTTTTTATGCGAATAATTTAGAGAATTATATGCTTCTTTAACCCTAAAGAAGACCGTAAGGACATGCTTGTGTCTGGCTTTAGCCTAGAGATTTAGAGCGTTGTCTTGGGCTAACTGAAGTCTGTATATGTCGACACATCACTTGGTAAGATGCACTTAGCTCATAAGACATTTAATAGCCGACGGAAAATATTCTTTCGTGTAAGGTCTCGACAATCACCCGGTACGACCGAAGCTAAAACCTATTTCTACCGTATTTAAATAACGGCGCTCTTCTGCCGTACCTTCAATCATGTAACGACGCGCCGCATTTTCGTACATTACTCACACTACGCAGTAGCGCCGCGCGCCCTTGCAACTGGTTTCTGTGCAGCATGTCGGTTCATGCAGTTTGCAGCCAGGTCAAGTTCGCACTGGATGAAGATCCCAACGATTCCTTGAACCTCACAACACATTACTATTTCAGTTGTCCCTAGTTATGCCTGATTTACTGATGCTGTTTAATTAGTAGCTTGCCAATAACTCGTACATCTCGTTTCAATACAAGTGGACGCTTTACGTTGGCAACATTTGCGTTTTTCATTCATTTCGAGACATCTTTAAGAGACGTGTTCCTTGGTACTGTCCACATGGACCAATGTTCTAATTTTTTGTTGAAGTGTTTGCTTGCATATTTGACTATGTCTATCTTCTTCAATTCAAAGACGACATAATCAACGAGAATCTAGACATCATTCTCGGGATACACAGATCTTTTACAACGTCCATTTCTCTCGCGTTATCTGATGTGAGCATTCTACATCGCCCAGTCTTCCCTATACAAGTTTCGATGTGGATATATTTTTATCGTTGCAGCATTTCTCCAGTCCGCAGGCAGTACGGCTTCAGATTTCAGACAGAAAGCCTTGCCTTGAATTCATCCTCATCGCTTCCTGTGGTTTTTGCTCTCTCGGTCTTGCGGAAGCACGTCCTAACCAAAATAAGCAGGCCAAGAATCGCGAAGACATCTCGGCGCCATCTCCCTTTTCTCAATACTCCTCCAGCTAGCAAAACTCGATGGGCCTCTAGCTTAGGCCAGGGTTGCTGTGTCTTGCCTCGCCTCCCGCTACTCCACCAGAAACATCCACCAAAGCGGTCGCCAACCCCTACGGACCTCCCTATCTGCTCTGCTGTCCCCATTTTTTATCTCAAAAAAGTGGCTTGCTTCTCGATCAATTGATGTCCTTGCTTCATTTTGACGCTTACTCGTGGCTGAGGGAAGACATACAGGGAGGGGCCGAACGAAGCGCGGCCTGAGTATCGGGGCGGCCGCTTTACGCTATCCGGTCCTTTGCTGCTCTTTTTCCATTCACTTGGCCAAAACAGCAGCAGCTGTAGTGGCGGCGCCGACAGCCCGCTGCACGTAGCTGTGTGATCGCTTCCCCACGGAAAGCATGCAGGCTTGGCTGGCCCACAAATCTACCCCTCTTTCCCTCTCGGCACCCTTGTCCCTGCTACGAGAACTGCAACGACCGCAAACGAAAGTGAGTCAAAATTGTTGGAAGCAGTAAGTCCTCCAGCGGACGACTTCGCTGGCAGAGATGTAAAAATGTTGCAGGAGGCATGCTATATTTAAGCGCATTGCATGTGTTGAGGCGCAGGCGGCACCGAAAGACGTTCTACTTATCCACAATACGCGCATTTTTGAGTAAGAGTACTGCGCCAGGACGCCGCAGGTTTGCGACCTGCTCCTAGTGCTTTAGCATCCTCTTTTTTTTACATTTAGGTTTCGTCTCAATCGCACTCACATATTGTACAATGATGACAGAATGTACGAAGTAGTGACGGCTGCGTTGGGTGCTGCCGTAATATCATCACTAAAGGAATTCAAAGATTGGTGGTCGGCGCTTCACGATCTGCGACAGGGCAGTCGAACTATGGGAAGGCATCAGGAACGCTGGCGACCACCAGACAAGCACGATTCCACCGATCCTTGATCTGGTTCAGTTTTGTTTAGCGCTAGTCTTCGTTATAACGCGCACATTTTTCAGCCCAGAAGGGGAAACTTTCTGGGTAGGACCAGTGGAGTCTTGCGTGTAAGGGGTGCGTCCTTGACGAGCACGATACCGTTTGGCGGATTTACCCCTGAAATTTTTCGAACAATGAACAGTGCCATGTCTCTGTGAGTGTGTTAGTTAGCAAACAAGAAGGAGATTGTTAATGGCACGATAGTATTGCAAGGGTGATACGAGCTGCATATGTACGTATTTGATAAGGGCTCTAGCGGGGAAAGTGTGTTAGCAGTTTGACAAAGAGCATGCGCTCTGTCAGTTCACGTCACTGTCGAAAATTTGCTATCTATTTTGTTCGATTATACGTGTCGTATCTCGGTAAGCAGTGAATGCTCCCACTGCACTTATAATCAATTTACAAAGTTCACTTTCAGAGTAAATGCGCAGACAGCGAACCCATCGCTCGACACTCTGTCCCAGTCCTTTTATTCGTGTTGAGAGCCAGTCAACCTTCAGACTAAGTAAAGATTATGCCTTTTCAAAACACGCACGCAATTCATCGATTTGGAGGCAAGCTGCCTCAAACTTGATTCGAAATATGTATAGAGCTAGCACATATATTTACAACTTACTTACGGCCAAGTTAAACTTTATAATTCACAATAATCAAATTAAAGTCGTTCTGTAGTTTAAGTACTAATTTCCGATTGACGTTGTTTAATCGACTATAGTCATTGTTCTTAGGATGCCATCGTTACTAACTATCTACTTGATATGCGCAGTGCCTGTCTTAATAAGGCGGCTCGTTCTTTCGTCACACACCATCAGTTGCTTATTGACCAGATCACGACAGCTGATCGTTCCATATCATTTCTTATCAGCGCGCATACACATATATATATATATATATAGGCGCCTAACTTTTCTTTTCCGGTGGGAAAAAGCGAACGAGGCCTGCTACTTTTCTTACCTCGCAAAGGTCTACCGACCCGTACAGGCACTCCGTCTAGTCCAGGCGCAACAGCAAACAACTAACCTATTTAGTTGTGTCTCTTCTGGTATGTGCTTGCCACACTCGACATTCTTCGCTGTCACGCCAGAAACGACAAGTCAAACCAGAAGTAAGGTCAGTACTGCTAGCCATTGTAGTGATGCTTATAGGTGAATTTGTGTGATAACGATGAACCTGTACCCAATATAGTCCACTATACACTAGGCTGACTGGCGGAAGAAATGTAAAGAGCCGGCTTACTTCGAAAGGGACCAACCAAACACCGCTTTAACACGAAAAGCCATAGATCTAAAAGGGACGGGCGTGGGCTCTTCCTGAAAGTCGCCCGTAGCACCTTTCTGCGTAGAAAAGAAAACTCCTTTGAGATTGGACGTCGGCTTAGTTGCGGATCGTGCAGGTGCAACGGCCATTTCGCTATCCCCTTCGTGGTGCACGACCATGTACTATAGTATCTGGCGCGCTCTTTAGAGTTGGGGGTTCGCTATGGAGATATAGGGAGACGCCCGGCAAGGAATGTGGTGGTTGCCTTTCTAGGGCTGAGCGGAAGTCTGGTGAATCCGCCTAACAGAGGCAGGTCTCTGGGCCGGGGAACAAGAAAAGCCGTCTGAGCTCGTTTCTCTCGCTTTTCCTGACGCCCTAAATGCCTTAAATAGTGCCGGTCTATCCCTTCTTCACTGGTCCCCCGGCATCTTAGCCAAAAGACGAGTTATCAGCTGCTTTATGGCGGCTTGTCGCCATCACTGAATGGTGCGAGGCCAGTAGCGGCGGCTTGGTTTGTTTAACGTAATTTGTTTAGTTTATCTGACTACAAGCACCCGGTGAGGGAGTAGATTCTGCCAGAAGCACGACAGGCGTCTATGGCAGTGGAAGAGTTTCCCAGGGGTTCTACATAAATAAGAGGAGATCTCGTTCGAAGCGATCTGTAGAATAAAGGACGGACGGATATAGCCACAGTCCGCTCCTTGTAAAAGTAGCAGAAGCAAAGAAGAGATATTCGCCGAGAGGAGTCGTGCGGTTGCTTCAATTGCCGTGGCTGGCATACAAAACGCGCGTACTAGGCATTTTTTATTCGAGGGCATATGATCCAGGGTTTGAGGTAACGGCGGCAGTACTAGGGCGTGAGTATGCGCTAGCGGGAGAAATGGAACGCTGAACGACTAAGAGTACTGGCCATCATTTCGCCTCTTCGCTTTTCATACTAGCCACACGATTTCTCGGCTTTGTGGCCAGCGAACCCATACGTAATGCTGCTGGCTACCCAGCTGTAGTTATGCTGATGTTGCTCGCTCGGTCGTTCGGTTATGAACCGAGCTTTGGGAACACTACGGAAACTAGCCATAGCAGAAGACGGCCGGTAATACCTAGCCTCCAGCAACAACGGCCACATTCCACCCGCTGTTTCAGTGCCCATTGTGAATGCGTCCGTTTGCTAGCCGGCGGACGATGAACTTTCGCTAGCCACAGACAGACGTTTAACTTTTTTTTTTTTTTCGTATCATGACATTATTATATCAAACACGCATGGAGTGAACCGGACGGCGGACGGTCAATAAAAACAACGCACACAGTGAAGCAGGGTTACCGGAAGAAACGGCAGACGGAATTATCAGTATCACCGCTATCATCAGCAGTTCTAGTACGTTTCTGCCTACCTCGCTAAGCATATGTCAGCTCAGTCAGATGTAAAAGAGATCATATATTTATGCTTTCCGTGTGCTTGTATTTGCGTTAAAGAAAAAAAAAAAGTAAACTCTGGCTATACAGTGTGTTTGGGATAAATTGGGACGTATTTTGGCGGGATATTTATCTTTGCAGTGGAGCTGAGCTAGTTCCCTTTGGAAGGAAACCATGGATTTATCAAGACGAGGGTTCGCAAATGGGTTTCATTCAGAATATGAACGAAAATCAGCTATTGTTCGACGCCTTCACCCCGAACAAGCTTCTACCGAGACATAAAGCTTTCGCGATTCCTAACGTATTATTATCGAAAATTCAAAATCACTGGTTTCATTGTGTGCGGCCTGTTTGGCCAAGGCTTGGGAGTGACGCTATTAAAAACTTACTTTGAAATCTAGAGGCGTTGTCAACATACTCTATGGGCAATATAGAAGCCGCTAAAAGCAGTCACAGTATAAGCACGTTCGTGAAGAATGTTTTTTTCAAGCACAGGCAAAAATCTTCTCCGGTTATATTTTCCGTTATACCAATTTCGACTCTGTTCATCTCTATATATATACTCACAAATTTTAGCAGAGCCATAACTAGAGACGTAAACGTAGATTGATTATGTTCCTTTATTATAGGTTATAAGGCCATCAAAGGCTTCCTAAAATCTCTTAGATGCTTCCTAAATGACCGGTATTTTTTAATTATTTCTTGATTCTGCTTAGCTATAAGTGTTCCTGTTGGCGTGTGCTGTCTACAGGTTCTTTTCAGTTCTATAATCCTTAATCTTTGTCTCACATCTAGCCTATTAAAGTCTAGACCTTATGAAGACCCTTAGAACATAGGTCGTCCGGTAAATACGTTTACAGTGACGCTTCAACTAAAGGGTCTACAATAATGGCGTGCTATTGGAAAAGTTACGGAGCAGCTAACAGTCGTGCCACTCATGATATCCATAGAATTCGCTAAACAACAGGGTACGTCAAACAATGATCCGCGATCGCAATTGGTCATACAAGTCATTAATAATCCAATGGCAGCGGTAAATGAAGAAAGCTGTAAATGTTTCAATTACAAGCCCTCCACAAACTGGTCACCTATTCAGCCGCACAATAATAATACATTAAGCCAAACGAAAACTATTCCCATCCAATGACAGATGACCGTTCAGTGAACGTATGACCGGAGAACTCGTTGGCGATAGCGAGTTCATCTATACGAAAAAACGTTGACGTTGCAATTTGACAACGGTCAGTAAGTATCAACACGTTATAACAATGGCCTTCGTTAACAAAAAATACAGTACCTAATACATTGTGAAACATACATCAAATCATACGCGCCACAATGTTTGGCCTAGTTATTTAAATTTAATCGTCCTAACGCGAGCTAGTGTGCTTCCTTACGAGTTCTCAACGAGTACTTATGTGGCGTATCTAATTATAAGGTACGTCACCATATTGTACATTATATTACATCTAGTATTTTTTTTCTGTCTCTGCGGACCGTTTCATTTGGCCCATTGCTGAAACTGCCACTGGTAATAAAATTAATGAAGACTGCAGCTCTAAGCAAGCAATACATTTTAGGCATCAAACTGCATGTACGCGTGTCTGCGCACATGCAGAAGATAACGGTGCTTTTGGTCGAAACGAGATGCACTTAAATACACAGTTATCTGCGTAAGTTAAACGGTGTCATTCTTGATGCGTTTACTGAGTCAGGACGGTGCCCAGGTGAGTAGATCTGTGGGTGTCCTCAAATGAACGGCGCACCGTGTCGTGCCTCCGTACGGTGGGATGTAAAGGAACAGAACAGAGGCAGAAGCATCAGCCAGACAACCAGTCTGACAAGCCGGATTCATGAAGGTCACCGTCTAAGCGTCTGCCTTTCCAACCAGCTGTCACTAAAAAGAAGTGATTCTACCGTAGGTCTTCTTACCAGCTATGGTTCTGGGCCTGATAGGATTTTCTGCAGCCTCAAACTTTCTTTAGCCCACACGACTGCCCTTGTGCTCGAAGCCCAGGGGTAGTCGCGTCAGCAATGACATGAGCGCAGGCGTATTTCGACGTCAGCTACAGGCACATCACGGACGGCGTTACTGGTTATATAATACTTGATAGTTGCCGTGAAGGACAGCAGCTTAAACCCACTGATATTCCATGGCTGCTCGAGCTCATCCGGAAAAATATCCCGATTAGCTGATTTGCTTGAACTGACAGCCTATTTACTGAACAGTTTCTTTCAACAAAATGAATAGGTACGCGAATGAATTTGCGCTGACTCCTGACTTTGTCCTAGCCCTTGCTAGGTTAAGCTAGACGTCCTGACGATATCGGTGTACTAAAGTGATGGAGAAATGTACAAATGACGATTTCAGAAATTAATATCAAATATATAGCAGGATAGCAAATGCCATTCGTCTGTTGAGTACGTCTTGTACAAATATATTAACTTTATTAACTACTGAACTTACCTCTTGCATGATTAGTTCTCCTCAGTTATGAGCAAACATGCTATAGAAAAATGCGTTGATATTTTTACCGTGCTCGTTACTGCTGTTATTATAAACTGTTGCTCTTTTTTAGCTCTAACCATTATTGGTTATAGCTGATTCCGAGCGAGATGAGTGACACTACGAGAGATAAAATAACCAATGCATACTGACTTGATTACCAACATTACCTAACCTTACCAAGAATAAAGTAAAGGTAGCGGCAAGCTTCGTCGCTCAACTCCGTACACTCTCGTTTAGGTCTATCTTCTGGGCTGGCGTCTCTATAGAGGTGGGTCGTGACTGATATCGAAAAGTAACTGTTAAACAGCGCCGGCAACGGGCCTAGTTGTTGCAATTGGCTAGAGGACACCAGCGACAGGTTATGAACTCGCAGAAGTTACGCTCGACGGAGCGAGTCAGGCCGGGGACAACAAGGTACAGATGCGTAGGTGGGCCAAACAATAAATCAAGAGGCAGAAGGGGCTTAAGAGAGTGAAGTGGAGAGCGCGATACGCGTATGCATAACTACATGTGTGAGCAAATTCTACGTTGACCACTAGAGCTCTACAAAACATGTGTATTTGCATTTTCTGGAGATTTTGTCGCTTACGCTTGATGGAAGTCAAGCAAGGTGAAGATATTGTAATGGGGATCAGGGATATTTTTTGGTCATTTTTCGTCTATACTTAAAATTTCGACGCATACAATACGCGCTTTTCTCACTGAAATTGTGACGTAACAGATGACGCGACTCTCCGACGAGCAAATCGTAGAAGTTTTGCTTGTGATGCACGATATTTACTATATACATATATATATATATAACGTACAGAAAGGAAGCAGGGAAAGCCAAAGAATAGTACAGTAGAAATTGAAGAATATACTGCAATCACCGTAGAAATTACCGTGATATCATGGCTATCAGGCTTCAAGACTCAGAGTACCTCTCCTTAGGTAGACCGTACGTTTTACTACTAGAATGTTTGAGGAAACACGTATTGTACTTTTAGATTTTTACGGCATGGACGTAAATATTATTCTTTAGTACTACAATGGCAGGTGAGAAGTATGATTATAAGAAGACATTCTGGGCCAAGATTAACATTAATGATGCTAGTAACTTTTGTAGAAGTGGCTATTGTCAGTTTAATATTTATGTATTTGCCCCCCGAACTTTGCCCGATTAACTCTGATTTTAAGCGGATGCCAGTCGATCAAAAATGCCATGTGCGATTTTCTGCTAAAATAGCCAACGTCGAATTTGTGAAGGTCACTTTTGTGTTAATAATAGGCGTAAGGCGAGGTTCGATATGAATCTTATTCAATTTTCCCATTGAAATGTACTTTTATTGCATTAAGGCAGAACGATTAATGAAATACGTATACATTTTGGCAGATCGTGTAATTACCAAGTGAAAAATAGTCGTTGCAGTACAGTTTCGTGTCATCCATCGTATATATTATGTTTTTGTACTTACAAAAAAATAGATGGTTTACGTATATAATCACATATGAGCATATATTGAATACAACCAGAAAATTACTTTGGCGCTTTGTAGAATTGCATTTCAATCTATATGGAGCCCGGAAAATAAGAAGGCATCATTTCCAATAATAGTCCGCACGCAAGAAACTTATTATACCACAGATCAGTGGATATGCCGCAAGAGCCACAAGACGCCGTCCCACGTTGACTTCACGCAAAACGAGCTACCCAGTGTTTTCTGGTGACTCGCGAGAAAGAAAAGTTCGCTGTTTTATTGAATATTTTAAACGCAGTATATTACACACGCGCTATAGGCACACGTACATTAGGCTCATAAGTGCAGCGTCGACTTACATACAGCGTTTTTTTGGGGCCGAAATAAACGTTATAGCTAAAAAGACCGCAACCCCTCATCTATATGTTTTGTCATTGGCTTGCCTTTCACTATTCTGGACAAAAGAAACTTGTTTGGGAAGACAACGGAACACGTTGTCAGATAGCGTATTGGGCCTGAGCTACTTTCATATGCATGAACCGTTTTCGCCCTATCATCTATACAACTCATCACATAGATACGATCGCTACCCGCCCAAAGGGATTCCAATAATGCGGGCTCCCGTGCTTCCCGATGAAGCGAACATACCTTCCTGGTCTATTTTTCGGCACAAAACGGGGAAAAAGCAAAAGCAATCAGTTAACCACCGCATGAAACATCACTAAATCACATGAAGGAGGTAAGCCTAAAGGAGAATGGTCGAATAAGTAGGGAAAGGGATTCATCGGCGGATCAGTGAAGGGTCAATCTTGTCAGCTCTGTCAGTGTGACATCAGAAGCGCTGAGGAAGTGGGGGTATCAAGAACCTTTTTGTCAAGTAACGATTAAAAGGTACCAAACAAAAATTACTTCCTGTTTTAGTACTTAGTGCTATTACCACAAGCTGTTCCCGTCTCATGCTTGGGTGGGTCTGTTGGGTCCAGATTGTGTTAGATAGCTCAACCATATGACATGTTCAAGAAAATCCATTGAAAAAAGGCGTATCAAATAACATAGCTGCTAATATTGTAAATTAATATTACAGCTAATTATCGAGCCTTGAATTTCATGAATGAGCTTCATAGCATGACCTCATCAGGATTTTCTAAGGCAGACGGCACAACTGCTCCGTTTTGCGTCACAACAACGGTTCAAGTAAGAATGCTTTTAAATTTATTAAATCGGAAAGGTTTTCTAAGGGATCTACGAACCATGAAGCGATTATATTCTTTGGGTACGTGACTAAAGAGTCGCACGTTTTTGACGTGCTTTAGCGTATATGTCGTTAAGACATAGATCTCACGAATACCATTATGGTTCGACACATGAAAATGTAAAAAAAAAATCGATAAAAACATGGCTTGATAAGGTGCTTGCCTTTACAAGAAGCTATTCAATATAGAAAAACCCACTTAACGGCAACTTAGGATAGTTCTTTGCCATATGCGTGAACCAATAATATGTAGATTTTACATTATGACATAGTATAGCGGTTAATTCCGAATATATGCGTACTTATTTGCTATGGCGAGTAAAGCTAGCGGAAATGTTCATTTCACGGTTTGGGTCGATCGTCGCTCCGCATAGATTTGTCTATTCCTTATATATTGTCGCATTATGCTTTCGTTAGCTACGTTAAGCAATGGTATCTCTTCGATCCTTCGAATCAGCTCAAGGTCTCATGGGATAGTACCAGAAATAGTACCTAACGCAATTTGTACACACTGCCCATCATACGACATCCCTCAAGGCACACCGTAGCGTTTTCACTTGCTTTCTATTCACTATTTCATCGTTCTTTCCTCTTGATTTGGCTTCCGCTGACGGCATCCAGCCTCGAGAGCAGTACACGTCACAATATAATTTGCAACACAATATAAGGGTAGTGGATTATATTATCACTATTAGGACTGTTATTGGTTGTAGACATAATCTAGTGCTTTTTTCTGGCCTCATCCAGCGCCGAGGGTTTCGACGGCAAGTTGAACTTCGCTACTTTGCAAATAGAATTTATGTGACGGGAAGTAGCTCTTGTACACTCTCTTGTGCATGATATCATGTAATAATGCATAAGTTATTGAAAAATCTGCAAACTCAGGACCGCATTGATTTGTGAGTGTCCTGCGGGATTAGAAAAGGGGATTTCGTGGATCGAGGTCCTCGGCAGCACAGTCAACGGCACTCAGCTTGTATCTCATCAGTTATAGTTGCAAAACATCCGTTATAACCACATGCCTGCCAGAGCTGTCAAAGAGTTCGGTTCGCTGTTCGTTACGTACACGGGCTTCTCAAGGTCTTGCCGCGGGGGGCCGGCCCCCAGTAGCAGAACAAACACACACATACGTTGATACATAACTTTTAAATGGCAAAATCAGTTAACATTCTACGTCTTTTTCTCACTCTTTATCGCAGTTACTCTTTCGTTAATAGGGCTTCCCTATTTCTGTCATCTCCTTGACGGAGTTTTGAAGATCAATAACTTGACAGAGTTATTCTAACGGTCTCTTGATTCTTGACTTACGGTGAAATCGTTTTGTCACGTTGCAGTGATCAGAAAGCCTTTTGGCAAAATACTGTAGGCCACATGGAGGTATTGGCACAACATTGAGAGAATCTAGTGTTTGTAGAAAAACATCATTAAAGCGACGTTATGTCATAAGACAGTGGTGAGCTAACTTAGAATCGGGTAAAAATCAATGGCAGCTTAAGTTTTAAGCTTCATCAATAAACAATCAGCCTTATCTAACACAGGAATAACGATTTAGTGTTGTTCGTTCGATCTAAACGGACCTCACAGAGCATCAGTTGTATATTAAGTACTGTATATTAGTAGTATTTTATATATTTGTCTATTTATATACTTGTAGTAAGTATTTTAATACAAGACGGAGGTCTTTTTCAGAGCATAGACTATTTTACCACTGTTGCCGCAATGCAACAGATTGAAGGCTATTAATTACCGAGTATTTAACACGTAGTTACTCGTTAACTTTGTATGGTCCCTTTCTACAACAACACCTACCGAGCTCATCTTATGCTTCGCCGATAAAGTCATGATGCACTTAATGAGTTTTTGGATATCCTTAATCTAAATATACTTGTCTATAAGCTTGTTTCCTATTGTCAGCTCCATAGATATCACATCCTAATGTAGCAACGTGCGTGTTTGTTGCCTTCGAGTGTGATTTCAGTTCATACGAGCTTTTCTCGCCCATCACGGGGCCGCACCACAAGCACGGTGTAACTGTTTTTTCCTGCTGTATCGCCTACCTGCGTATCTCCTCAATATGTACTGTTCGTACAGCACATCCCTGCCTATGAGGCAGGTAATATGGGTCGATCGAGAAAGAGCGAGCTTATCTACGCCTAACGCTTAGCCCAGCTTTAGTTAGTACTCGGACGTCGCATAGCAGTGTGGTAATAATGTTCAATGGTCTTCGAAGGGGTTTTATCGATGCAGAGGATGTGCAGATCACCTTCTTCTGCATTATATTTCGTTAGAAGACTACCGATCGAAAGGTTAGCTATTCATCTTACCAACAGTAAGGTACTTTCAACTGAAATCCATCGTACCAGGGGGTATCGACCTATCCAATATATCTATCCAGAGTATACTAATGATCCGAAATCTTGCATAATTTTGTTAGTACGCGTAATAAAACATATACTGAACTACAATTGTTCTCGCGAATGATTTTTTAATATTTTTTTGCTTCGAGCGTATAAAGGCTACGACGTATCGCTTTGGCTGTATCGGCAAATGAAGCCTACGGTGTACAAATAATGCTGACGATACGTAGGATGCGCAGATTTGTGACGCGGCATGTAAAAGCCAGAACTAACCGATAACTATCGATAATTTAACTTCCAATTAATCTGTCGCTCAGAAACAATTTACCTAGAAGTTCTGGGATCTACGCTTTAAAAACAATTTTTGTTTAACAGTAATAGTGGCGAATCGTGAAGTGCTAGTTCGAAGCAATGAAACATGAAGAGCATCATCTCCTGTTTAGCCTACTAAGGTATAATTATTTGGAGATATTATCTAGCAGAAAGTATATTACCTCATTTTAGTCAATAAAGAGCTCGTTTTATAGGGCGTATTACAAAACCAGCTTAATTATATGGTGGCCGGTAAAAACAAGCACATATGTAATTTTTTATAACAACATAAGGCAGTCTATGAGACAAGCATTATCTCAATGGATGTTATTAATACAAGTACACGAACGATGTGAGCAAACCTTTTCGCTCACCGATGATTAACGCTGAACGTAAACAGCTTGATTTCATTTCAACATGATGATTACATGTTAAACTGAATGTAGAAATAGACAAATTGGATAGAGGAGTAGCAATAATCGGAGAGAAATATACATTGAAGTATACTAGGGGACAATTAAATGTAGCAAGTTCTATTTAAACCGTTAAGCCTTCCTCAACAAACCAATCAGATGACCGCTACAATTAAATCCTTCAGCAGACATGCCCATTTTTTGCCCTACAATAGAATTATGCTCTACAAGACATTGTCTACGTTTAACAGTGAACTAACTACGTACTTAAAACGAAACTGGGGTCTTTTCATAATCAATGGCATAATTTACATCCAACCAAGAGAATCGATATCATTGATTAGTATCCTCCATATAGAGACATTCCATATCTCTCAGTGGCTTTTTTACAAGGCTTTCATTGCCTTGCTGTTGTTTATTCCCTCGTTGCGTTGGTTTCTATCCTGCACCCAGCGAACAGATCCGGCTGACGCCCGCCTCCCCCTTGAGGGATCCGAGCAATCTGTGTACCTTATTTAGGGTCTGTATGCGAACAAATCTCAGTACAGGCACTCTTCTTCCCTTTGCAAACTTCGTTCGTTGCAGCTTCTCCTGCATTCCGCTGTCAACGGGTCGGTACTGTATTGTCAAGCACTTTCGATCTACTATACGAGGGTTCTGTCTGTATTTATATAGACGATTGTGCTTGCTGGCTAGTTACAGAACTGTCCAAATCGCTGCCACCCAGCGCCACCATGGCTGCCTGGCCGCTACGACGCCATTGAGTCGTGGCAAGGTGCTGCTGGAACAATTCATTTTCATGTGTCTGATATTACACTAGTTATTTATATAAAGTTAGTTAGTTAGCTTTCGCCGTCTGATGATCAGATGCGTCAAGGCATCTATGAGACATGGAAATGTCCGAGCAACAACACGAAACAGAGGGTCGACATCATCTGTGTTAAATTGTCCCTTAATAATACTTACCTCAGTGAGTGAAGCTGTATACTAAGTTCCACGTACGCTTGACTCGTATGGTAAGCAGTAGCATTTCATATACATGGCATCGGTCTATCTTTATCTATGAACAGAGAGGTCTCGTTAGTTCTTATGGAGACCCTGTTCATTTCATTCTCGTGCAAGATCCATAACTGGTGAAATCAGTATTGTTAGCTTGTTCAGCCCAACCTAAATTGACTTCAGACCTGCTAATCCTAAACTCAAATTTTGGATCAAACCCGCGTCAGGTTCTACGTTATACGTTGGCAGAGTCAGCGCGTTATTTTGTTGCGTAGCTTCGGTGTCAGTGATATACACGATTTAGTATTTTCGTTTATCAGCCTGCTTCGATCGTCCTCTAACGTGACGCTTGTTCGATTTCACCGATTTAGATACTCGACTGTTATTTCTTAATCATTCTGTGACTCTGACGAAAGTATTCCACAGCCTTGTCAATCATTGTCGGTCTATATTACTAATAAACCGTTAATACGCTACTGTTAACCTGTAGATGTTATCCCACAGCAATGCCATGACTTTCAAAAATCCATGAAAACATCAAGTCTCTGACAAACGAAGGAAGTCAAATTTTCAAAACTTTTTGAACCAGCAGTAATTTTGCTTGTTTGATAGCATATTCACCGTAATTTTCACTGCCTAAGGTTTTACGTTTTGACGCCTTATAATGCACGCGTCTTACACGTAAACGTTGATGACTACAGATATAAATAGCTATACGCTGCGATCTTCACTGGATTATATTACCCATAGGATTTGTCTGCTACCTCAGACGGGTGCAGGTATCGCGCAGGCAAAGTTAATAAGAATAAAATAAAGTAGACGACGATCAACATCCATAGTTCTTCATACGGAGCATCGAAGAATTTTAAGAGCCTGACTCAGTCTCGCGTTTTATATTCTTGGGTATTAGCTGTTGTGGAAGTTTCAAGGCTGACGCTCTTTGGCTTTTTCGAAGTAGTAATCGTATCGGTAGTGGTGATAGCGGTAACCTTTGTTGTGACGCTTTTTTCGCTTGGTTATTCGGCATTCATTGTCTGAGTTAGGCCAGAATGCCCAGTCCGACTTTCAGCTTCTTCTAAGTTCAGTTCAGTTCTCAAAAAGCACTCAGATATTGGCGTTCTGTTGATCGTTCGTGACTTGGCAAGTACACGGGAAGAAAATACGACAGTGCCTGCTTTTCAACCAGCACCGTAGCCTGTCTACTCCATTGCTGAGCTACTCGACCGTTAGGGTACTCGATTAGCCATCCGTCGTTCGCCTACCGCGAACGCTTTGGCCTGCAGCTAACAAGCGTCAATGCCTAAGAACGCAACGTTTTACGGTTTAAGGTTTTTTTTTTATCTCACTTTTCTCCGTTGTGTAACTAATGTACCCTTTGGTTCATCAAGCATTGATTGGCTGACCGCTCGATCGTGGACGCAGGCATATTGTACCGCGATAGGTAGGCTAAGGTACGATGGCTGTGATCCTAAGTTAAGGCCGCGAATGGCGGAACGAGAGACGACGGTGCTGTCCTCTGTTGCGTACCTCAAGTTGCGCCATCTGGGCTGTGGTAGCCTCCGTCATTGCTCCTGCAAGCAGGCTTTCATAGAGCTCAAGCGATGACTGAATGAGCATCGTTCCAGAGGTTGCCGCTGCTGAAAACCGGAAATACTATGCCCATCTCTTTAGCACGTCCAGGATGAGCTGTCAGACAGTGTACGTGGTAGTGGAATAACTGGATAGGATACATTCACGAAGATATGCATATAACGGTGCGTGCCTGTCTTCGACCACCGTATTGTGCGTGTAACTAAAGGGTAGACTTCGTTATACGGCAAATTGTTAATGGTTGATTAGAGGTGATTTTGGCGCTTCGGAGAGAATTGCTGTTAAAAAAACGTATTGCTAGTTTTCTTAATATAAAATTCACTCATAGGACCAAATGAGCCAAGTGAGTTACTTGAGTGTGTACGCAGCTAGTATGAATGAAATGAAAGCAAGTATTGAACATTTAGGCTAAAAAAGAGTCATCTAATTTTATGTTTAGTCAACGCATTCTAATGCAATACAACGTTATAGCAAGTTGCCGTATTAGCACCCAAGCCAAGGTAGAGCGTTTGGTAGGCCCTTTCTGGCCAAGGGGCATACAGACGCGGCAGACCAAGAAGGGTCTCACAGCTGCAGTGATACACCAGCACAGAATTTCCGCTTCTCTAGCAGTAGGCGATACAAACAAAAAAGCAGTCTTGTGATTTCGAACATAGGATGAAGCAGCTGATTTACCTCGTCCGTTTGCTCGTTTGGAAGCGGCGCTATATCCTTTTCTGGAGTTCCTGTGACACTTCTCGTTTAGCCTCCAACCCTCGAAGAGGGAAACTCTTGCATTCCATCTGTAAGTTCTCTGTAAGCAAAGTTACAACGCGGGGCAGTCTACTGATAAGGCGAGCAGGCGATCGGCGACCGATACCCCTATCTAGAAATAGAAAAAGGCCAGGCAAAATCTTACATTTCAATCGTTTGGTTTAGCCTCTGTTTCTCGGCTATTACTTCTGCCAAGGCTCCCTGCTTTTGAAAATAGTGTTTCTTATCGTTGTATCCGAAATCTCTTTTTTCACACTTGGTCGTTTTATTCTCCGGATGTGCTTGATCTCTACCCCTCCTCGAAGACTCTT
The DNA here is from genome assembly GCF_002443255.2 of Varroa destructor. NCBI lineage: Eukaryota > Metazoa > Arthropoda > Arachnida > Mesostigmata > Varroidae > Varroa > Varroa destructor. The sequence continues at coordinate 22,158,679 of NW_019211459.1, forward strand.
TCCATGCAGTTGTACGTTGTTTTCTAAATACATATATATATATATATACGTGGCTACCTGAGAAGTGAAAGGGCGAAGCGGTGATTGCAGCGGCAAACGTACCCTTGATTCCATCGTCATAATAACCGATACAAGTCTTCCGGTGCCACAGAGTATAGCTACCGAAAACACTAAAGGGAACTAAACATTAATTTACGACTAAATGGTCAACAGCAGGTGGGAGCAGTGGCCATGGATGCCCGCCAATCTGAAATTTTCTCCCTCAATTTAGAGCAGAACAACATGTTCGAATTCGCAGCAGTGACAACTATTGAAACAGAGCTAAATGTTGCTAACGGGGAATGAGCTGACGTAACATCGGGGGCCCAGGAGCAAAGTGAAGCCGTGGGGAAAATGTAGCGATTCAAATAAAACTATCCATCAGTTCATCGTCAGCTAGCTACCTCTGTTCGGTGGCCACAAATGATGTTTGATAGTCGAAATCCCCAACCTATCGAATCCTTCATGTTCTCATTTGTCCTTAGCTACTTCATTAAAGGGTCGAACGTCGGTAGAGTTCCAAGGCGAACCAACTCAAACCGAATGCTAAAGCCAACATCGAGATCGAAAAAAAAAAAAAACGCGCGCATTGATTTTCACAGTAGAAGCAGTAAATACCACGCGCCCATACATGGTATCCAACAGTAGCATCAATAGATGCAGCGTGCAAAATGACCTCAGTGACTGATTTCCCACTAGTCTAGTTGGAACTCGATGTGATTTGTTAGAGCCAGATGCTTTCTCTTAGGACAAATCGCCGTCTGTTTGCGGCTGCAGCTGTGGTGCACCTGATGAAAAAGCGCCTGATGTACAGTGCAGCTTAAGCGCGAGCATACATGGCGTAGGGCTTATGTAAAGGATTACATACTTATGTGTAATATAATGTTGGAAATCTCGGTAGATGCGTGTTCTGCTTAGCTCTAAGCAATGACGCCACTTTGAAACGCGACCGCACATACGTATAATGTGACCAGCTTTAACAATACCGCAAACGACAAAGGGGCAAACAGCACAATGAATCTTGTTAGCTTATTAGTGTTGTGGTTTTTGTCGATTTATTGAGGCAAAGCCAACAGAACATCTGCTTTTGACTTTACCCTGCAATTTCCCATTGTCTCACAAAGATAGCCTGGTGTCCTTCTCTCCTGTCGTTCAAAAAAAAAGACAAGTAGCACAGGCTGCTTGCTTGCTAGCACCGAGCCTGCCCGAGGTGGGGACGGGAGCTGACAACGAGAAAAACGTATTCCTCGTTTCGATGACACAACTACCACAGCCACTGCCTTGTCCAGCGCCAAAATCACCACTGGCGCCGGTAACACACAACGGCAATAACAACGATAACATCAACTTATTTCGCCATCGAAGACCTCGATAACTACGCTTTAGCTAGTGCGATCTTGCTGCGACATATTTGGTTTTTTTCCGCTTCCTCAGCTGGGCTGTGCAGCTAGCCATAGACTCATCACTCGCGGCCTTGCCCGAAAAACCAAGGTAGCGTCTAAACGTCTTTGGCTGGTTCCTCCTATTGCTTTACAGCAACGATGAGTCCAAAGAACGCAGTGTGTGGTGTTGCAGTATCAGGAATATTTCATAAATATTTCACAGACCTGTTTTAGGAAGTCCTTGCGGTGCTGCCTCGATCTGCTGACATGACTCGACAGCTTGCCAATAGGGCCTAGTGCCGAAAGCTTGTTTTCCTTTACTGGAAAAGATCGGATAAAGGGAGAAAAGAAAGAAAAGTACTTTTTTCCATTTTAACAGCTTATCCACCCGCAATGTTTTTTTTTTCGTTGTGGATTCCCACTCATTACTTGTATTCACTTACACCTACACTATGCAATCCATTCAATCTAATCTAACTCGTCGTCAGACCTTCTTCGTGATAGCTTCTCGTGGTTTCTACGCATGATTCCGTTGATATTGTTGGTTCCCCACCCGACCAGGTGTGTTAGCGGTAAAAGAAGTTGCGCCCGTCAGTAGCAGTCTCAATTGAGGTTACATTAGTAGCTGCTCTACTGAGAAGGTACACGAAAGCCCCCCTTTTCCACATGCTGAACAAAAGTCCCGGTACGTCCCGGATGACCTTCTCGCACCTATTCGTGTATGAGATGAACAAACAAGATTCTAAAGTCTGCGTGATTTTTTACTAATCGTCTGTAACCTCATTGCAACTGAAAAAACGTAAAAAGTGACGGTCAGAACGCATTATCCATTTTCGTAGAAAATAACCATGGCGACGTTAGAGTACCGCCTCTAACTTTAAACGCTGTAATTGTTACTACCTTGTACTTGATAGCTAGCTATAATATAGATATAAATTTCGTAGTTATGAATACCTAAGCGTTTCTGTTTAGCAACGAAGTAGAAGAGAGATTTATTTCTTTGTGGTAATATTCCCATACGGTCGTCTCATTACACAAGATTAACGTTGATATTCAAATGTATTTGAAATTTTCTACTCAATTCTTTACTAATGTAGATACTCGACTGAAATGCCAGTTGGCCTTGACCTGTCACCATCGTCACAGGGCACGAATATAGGCTGTATATTTCGTCTGAAGGTCAGAAAACCAAAAGAGGTTGTTGGTTAAATTCTGGAAAAAATAGGCACCAGTTCAGCTTGCTCAGTGGGTTCTTTTTCTCGATTATAGCGAAAGATTGTACAAAGTAAAAATCTATATATATATATATTATGTTACTACACATATCGATTGCCGAAGGTCATCGGGTATTTCTTCTGCTTGTCACTAGTAAAAAGTTCATAAGGACCTTCAGTGCACGCGTATACTATGAACTATTTCGAAAGCAGTCATCGGCTATCGTATCGTTGTGCAATGAAGCATCTTAGGTGTTATTAGATGAATAGACCAGGCAGGTTATATTTACAACGAATAAATAAAGTTGCCGCTTCACCACTGGCGTACGTTTAAATTATATTACGGCCTGCTTGTGTGGTTGAAAGATACCGCTACCTCCCTACGTCCAAGTCTCTTCTACCGCTTTTGCCATGGGCTGCACGGCTATCTAACCCTTTTTCCCATAGTATAAATAGAATAACACTAGGATAATTCCGTATCTTTATTTTTTGATCGTGGGAATAGTATCGTTTTCGTATTATCTGCACGTGTGCGGTATAGGGTATCTAATCGAACTATTTATACAGACACAGACAAACTATATACTTAACGGGGGAGCTCTGTATAGTGCGGCCCTCCTCAAGCCTCATTTGTTTGACTATCCAGCTTCGAGAGCAAAGACGCAATGAACCCTCATGCTCGCAGAATCCTGTCTAGCCTGCGTTCGTTACTACGACATATTGTACCCGTTAGCTTTTTTTTCGCACTCCTACGTTCGCTATCCGACGGTTCTGCGTGTCAGTCTACCTCATTGTAAGATTCTTAAAAGGAAAAGAAGTTTCGGAGGGGCATTATAGGGGAACTTCGTATCGATTGAGATATATCCGAACGGCATATTGCCGTTCGGTCGCAAGGAACTTGCCAGCTTCTCGAGGAGGCAGGGGTAATGCTGATTGCACTGTAAATAGAGTTATGCAAGCATTAGGATAGAACTTGTTCAGAAAGGGCTTGCATTAATCAGCAACTTTTTTATGCTACAGTCGACTCAATGGAGTGGAAATAACAGTTGGGGCTTGGCGGGCTCAACCTGCCAATGATCAACTACCCTGTAGCCAGCTGGACGTCCATTTTGATATATTTGCATAGATCGCTATGTGCCCCTGCACTATTCTATTATACAACATAGGAACGAATAGCTGATATTGAAGTAAATCTAAATTTTAATTGGGTTTTCGTATACGAAGCGCCAGTTGCTCTATGGAAGAAAATCTATTACCTGTTAAAATGGGTTTCTAGAGCCAAGATGCTCTAAAATGGCTGATTTATGAAATCAAATTAGAACTGCAGTTAATTACAATATCAAGTCAAATGTGTGAAGTACGTAGAGGTATACACTGTGTGATAATACTTGCTTCACTCTATTCCTATATGTTTATTTATATTAAGTTTTGCCATATTTGAACCGGTTGTGTTTATACATCATGTTGGTTTGCAAACAAAAAAGGCTTACTAAAAAAAGGCATACCTGATAGCAGCATTATATGTTCAAATCAATCTATCAAAAAATGTATGTTTTATATATGGACTCAACTATATTGCTTGACAGGAGTGAGTTTAGAATTGTGAGCTGAAGGATGAGGCAAAGTCTATTTAAGCAGTAGTAAGGTAAACCCTAAACACACGTTCAACGTGAACAGAGATTATCTGTGTGTTCGTACTTGCGTAACTTTGTCAAATGGTAAAAAAATAATTAGAGCTAATGATCTACAACAAGTTGAGATGTCGTGTACCCGGAATAACCAGTGATGGCTTTGTGTAACACCTTTCACTTGGTACTAAGAATTGTTCTTCCCATAACGAGAGGGGATGTTTGCTATAATCAAGTTAAAAGAAATAAGCTACCGAGGTCGAAAAGCCGCTAGTCCATGAGACATAACAAAACTTGAATATGCATGAAGATGTCTGCACAATTGCGCCTCTAGGTATCACTCGTTTGTATGCTTATAATCACTAGGGCTTGTCTAAATCATTATGATTATACAAGAAAGAGCTATTACTAAATTAGATAGCAAGTGGTTGTATTTGTAAAGTTTCGCAAGTAGTGACGATTTCCGCTAAGTTGTCGCTTCGGCTAGTTAAAGACCGCACGTTTTTCTTGAAACTACGCAATGCTGTTTGGCATACGCAACTTTTTTTGTTTGCTCTGTTTACGACAGGACATGGCCTATAGTATTGATATGAGTGAGGTGCGAATCGACCTCATTTGTTAGGCCCCACTTACGTTTCAATGAGAATAAATACAACACATATGATTTCGTCTTCGCAATACCGCAGTTTAAAGCAATGCTACGAAATCAGTTATGGCTCTATCTTAATACAGGGCCCCTTTCAGAAGTGTGCATTGTACTTACCCTGCGTTAAAATACGCTATACGGTAAAAACACCTGTATATCTAGATTGCTACTGCTAACAGATAGCAAAGCAACGTCATAATAGTAATTTCCTTAACGATACATCGCAGCTATAGCACTCAATCATGCTTTAACCTCGCCACAAATTGAGCAGAATACGGTACAGTTACCAATGAAGAAACATCTTGTACGTGTTTTTCGCAACTGTTTTGTTCGGTCACCGCAGTCATGTAGATGGCGATAATCTTGATGGACAAGCAGGGGGACGGCGAAACAATGGAGGTCACGATTACCTCTGCTCAGGGTATCGTCAGCAATCTTCATGGGGTCGCCTATGCAATGCTATATGACGATAGACGCATGGTAGTACGATAGCCGAGAGACGTCACGTTGCTAAGCAGCTGGCTGCCGCCGGTCGATAAGCATTGCGAAACTAGCATTGCTCGTCGTCGGGCTTGAGTCAGGTCCTGTTCGGAAAGTTGGCAGGGCATTAGTTGTACACAAATCACGGCTGGCCTGTTAGTCGATATTTGCTATTTAGGCCACGCTTTTTATTCTTCTCTTTCTTTCTGCTTCTCTTTGCTTCTCCGCGTGCCTCATTGCTATGCGTGTGTCACTGTACTCCGTGTGCCTCGAAGGTCAGTGTCGAGAAAAAATCACGCTGCAGTGCTTGCTTTATGGAAGCAGCAGGGTTTCTTTTTTGGAAAGAGGCCTGCGAACTCGCTTGGTTTTGATTCAGGCATATGTATAGGCATTGTTGGACACAGCTATCTATCTATCAATATCTATCTATCTATCTATCAATATCTATCTATCTATCAATCAATATCTATCTATCTATCAATCAACTATCTATCTATCTATCTATCAATCATATCTATCTATCTATCTATCTATCATATCTATCTATCTATCTATCTATCAATATCTATCTATCTATCTATCTATCTATCTATCTATCTATCTATCTATCTATCTATCTATCTATCTATCTATCTATCTATCTATCTATCTATCTATCTATCTATCTATCTATCTATCTATCTATCTATCTATCTATCTATCTATCTATCTATCTATCTATCTATCTATCTATCTATCTATCTATCTATCTATCTATCTATCTATCTATCATCTATCTATCTATCTATCTATCTATCTATCTATCTATCTATCTATCTATCTATCTATCTATCTATCTATCTATCTATCTATCTATCTATCTATCTATCTATCTATCTATCTATCTATCTATCTATCTATCTATCTATCTATCTATCTATCTATCTATCTATCTATCTATCTATCTATCTATCTATCTATCTATCTATCTATCTATCTATCTATCTATCTATCTATCTATCTATCTATCTATCTATCTATCTATCTATCTATCTATCTATCTATCTATCTATCTATCTATCTATCTATCCTATCTATCTATCTATCTATCTATCTATCTATCTATCTATCTATCTATCTATCTATCTATCTATCTATCTATCTATCTATCTATCTATCTATCTATCTATCTATCTATCTATCTATCTATCTATCTATCTATCTATCTATCTATCTATCTATCTATCTATCTATCTATCTATCTATCTATCTATCTATCTATCTATCTATCTATCTATCTATCTATCAATCTATCTATCTATCGATCATCTATCTATCTATCTATCTGTCTATCTATCTATCAATCTATCTATCTAATATCTATCTATCTATCAATATCTATCTATCTATCTGTCTATATATCAATATCTGTCTATCTATCTATCATCTATCTATCTATCAATATCTATCTGTCTATCTCCCTATCAATCTATCTATCTAATATCTATCTATCCATCAGTCCATCTGTCTGTCTGTCCGCCCACCTCGTTGTACACCTGTCCGTCTGGCCATCTGCCCGTTTGTCTACCCATCCGTCTGTCTGTCCATATGTCTGTCCATCCATCCATCTGTCCTCCCGCTTGTCTGTCCGTCTGTTTGCCTATTTGTGTGTCCGTTAATCTGTCTGTCCATCTGTCGGTCTGTTTGCCCATCTGTCTACCCATCTGTTTGTCTGTTTGCCCGTCTATCTCTCCGTCTGTTGGTTTGTCTATTTATCTGCCTGTCCGTTTGCCTGTCTGTCCGTCAGTGTGCATGTCTCTCTGTCTGTCCGTCTGCCTGCTTGTCCATCCGTCCGTTTCTTTCTCTCTCTCCGTTTGTATGTGTTGTCCGTCTGTTTCCCTCTCTGTCTGTCATTCATCAGTCTACCCATTTGTCTGCGTATCTACCTGTTGGTCGGCCCCCCTGTCAGTCTGTCTGTCCAGCCGCCTGTCTGTTCAGCTGTCTGCCTGTCTGTCTGTCTGTCCATCTATCCATTCATCCGTCCGTCCATCAGCCCGTCTGTCTGTCCGTCCATCCATTCACCCGTCTGTGCGTCTATCCATCCGTCCGCCTGTCTGTCTGCCCACCCATTCCTTCGTCTGACTGTTCGTCCATTTGTCTCTCCGTCTGTCGGTTTGCCTGTCTACCTGTGTGTCTGCCCGTCCGCCTGCTT
>NW_019211459.1:22166283-22184631 GCF_002443255.2 Varroa destructor
GTCTGTTTGTCCGTTTGTCGGTCTGTTTGTTCAGCTCTCTGTCCGTCCGTCCATCCATCCATCCATCAGTCTGTCTGTCTGTCCATCCATCCATCCATCCATCAGTCTGTCTGTCCATCCATCCATCCATCCGCCGGTCTGTATGTCCGTTAATCCATCCATCCATCCGTTTGTCTGTCTGTCCTTCCACCCATCTGTCTATCTGTCCGTCCGTCCGTCCGTCCGTCCAACCATTCACCCATCTGTATGTCTGTATGTCTGCCTGTCCGTCCGTACATCCATCCATCCATCTGTCCGTGTGTCCGTCTGTCTACTGTCTGTTTCTCCATCTATCGATCTGTCTGTCCGTCTATATGTTTGTCTGCCCATCTATTTGTCTACCGCGCATATCCCAGAATAGGGGCGACCGAGGGCCGAGCAGGTCGACAGAGGTATTGAACCATAAGGCATCTGCATCTATGCTCTATCCTTGCGTCTTGTCCATACATACATAGAAGTAACAAGAAGCGCAAAAACGGCCGCGGCAGAAGTAGCCAGGTTGCTAGTAATAGCAATCGTAGCAGTAACATAGAGAGTGTTCGCGGCAGCAGGGCAGCAAAGTGGAGAGAAACGCCATTCCCTCGCTCTTCTACTTCGTTTCAGCTTTTCGGCCAAAAGCCATAGGTCCCTGATCCTGCACAGCCGGTGTATTACGTTTATGGCCTTGGCTTTCGCAGCACAGCCGCCAATCTCTTTTTCCTTCCCCATTTGCCCTTCGTTCATCATCATCATAGCAGATCGTTTGGTCGGCTACAACGTCAGCTTCGCCGTTGTTGTTGACGTTGCCACTGCCATCTTCAACGGCGTTCGTCGTCCTATTCTATCGTTTGTTCCCACTTGCCATACCCTTGTCTCTTCTTTGGCGGACCCAGTTCCCTTTTGGCTGCGCCGAACAGCAGTCGTTCATTTCAGGAACGGCGGGACGGACACCCCTCCTCTGAACACATCCATCCCTCAGTCTTTACGGCGCTCTGTCTAGCGTGCTACTATATCCGGTACCATTGATGCTTTGCCGTGGCCACAGTCGCCGCCACCATCACTAACAGTCATTGTCGATGATAAACACTCTTCTGATGGAGCGAGTGAACAGCGATGAAGGAAGAAAGGCGATGTGAGAACGGGATGCTGCTTCTAGGAGCACTCATTCACTGGCTTCAACTCAGCCGCATTGTCTTCGATGCACGGCTATAGCCGACCCTCACTTCTCTTCCGTCTGCTTGGAAAAGGTCTCAGTGTAGATGAAATGGGGAAGGGGTTAGGGAAAGGTAGAAAAAGACCCCTTGAATACCCTCCTCCCCGCATCTTTTCTTCCCGCCCGCAAGTGGAGTATGCCATCCTACCAGGCACCCGGCCGGCTAGGAAGCTAGGTCCCGTCAAATTCTTTCCCGTTCAGCGCCTTCATTTTGCTAGTTTCTTACCTCGCTGTTATTCCTTTCCCCATGAGCAGTACCATCATCACTATGTTTGTTTTCCTACCTGCGATCACCCTCAGTTGCAGTCAGCTACTCTACGCTATGAAACCAATTCACATAGCCCTATCCGACCCGCGATGCGCATTAGCTTTAAAGCAGCAACTACATGCGCGCCAAATGTGGAGACGGCGGAAAAAAGACGAGATGATCAATTAGAGACACCAGGTCCGGTTCCAAGATTCTCAGACAGAAGTGTATTCTTTTGAGATCATGCAAGGGTTTCCTGAGTGGAGATCTAACAAGCCAACGAACCGAGAAGTGTTGCGGGACCTTGCCGTCTTGAGCTGCCGGAACTAGCTAACATGCATGGTAACTTTGGACTTTACAGCCGCCTGTATTGCTAACGTTCGCAGGCAAAACGTAAGCGGAGGTTGAATCGGAGGCAGGTGACCTCGGGATACCGATAAAAAAATAAGGACGACTTTGCGTCACCAGTGTGCGACGCTCTTTGTCGCGCTGATTCGGGTGTCTGTTGCCGAAAGTGGGACTTGGGGACTAGAAGGAAAAAATCAATTCAAGCAGAAACGGCCATAACAAGCAAAGATGATGAATTAATAAGAAAAACGTTGCGAATGAAATACCGCGACCTCTTTCTGCAAGCTGGATCATTGTAAGGTCGAAAAGCAAATATAATCTTTAGCCTGTGGAAATTTAAGTTAGATAACTAATCTTATAGACTAGTATTAATAGAATAGACTGCACTCAATTGCAAGTAACTAGATCATTGGCATGTATGATATATATAGCCCGTAGTAGGTGCTAGTGGTCACATCCGCTCTGGAGGTATAGGTAACCTGTCGCGGCAATGACTGCCGCGTAGATAACACATATTCAAGAACAGGAAGTCACGCTGTGCTACGTGCTGTCCTCCACAAATCGCACGCCTGAAGACATTTCTCTATAGCCAATTACATTCAATGTTATTTATCTCCATTATGAACCATTTTTGTCACTGTCGTATTGGAGCAACAGTAGTGAACCAGATACAGCTTAACCTGTATTTTCAATATATAGTGTTCCCTAGATCCCTAGAAATATCCCTAGATAAAAATTTGTTGAATATAAATAACTTGTTGAAAATTTGTTGTTTTTTGGGATAAAAAATTGTTTTGCATCAGCGGCCGCAGATACTTAGGCTCGTTGTCGATTTACTATGGCTTCCTGTCCTTTACAATCGATCAAGCGATTCAACCCACTATGAACCCCTGTTGACGTCTGTTCGAATGACGGCCGAAATAGACGTTATTGCTTATGGCAACAGTTAAGCAGACGACAACACTCGATATATCATTGAACAAGAAACACAGAAATCACAAAAGAAATCAGCGAATGTTTTATCTGCAAGTGGCGGGGTCTGTAAGGGGCGAACTTCGATGGTGGTGCATGGATGATTTAGTTCGAACGCCTTCGCTGAGAAAGCGATCTAAAAAGAAAGTAAATAATCAATATTGTAAGTAGACTGCTTGGCAATTCCGTTTAGGTAGTTAAATTTTGTTTGTCTTCTTGGTTAACTTTCAAGTTATAGATCAGGCGCACTGAATAACGAAGAATATATCTTATAGAAGGGATAAAATCTAGCCTAATGAATCCGTATACTTCCGGCTTAAAAAACCATCATTGATCTCCTCTAAAAGGTAAAAATAACGTTATTTTGAGGTAATGTAAAGGACCGTTCGAACAGCTCGTTTGGAAGTTAAAAATAGTTGAGTTATAACTTATGTCGCTCTTTTGCAGCCTGCATCCAAATAAAAAAACAACTATTTGGATGTTGTAACCGGAATATCGCCTAGAGTTGTAATTATTTAATGTAACAGTTATTGGCTTCGTTCAGCTGAGTCTTGATTTGGGTCGTAAGCCGTTCGCAAATCAGTCTTAAAAACTCTGTCTCTTATTATAATTAACAAACCTCATCATTCAATAGTAAGCGTCGGTTAACCAATACTACAATTTCAAGTCTGAACACAAAAAACCTGGTCAACAAAAGACTAAAAGAATTAATAAGGCTTATCTGGGTGACCGAATCGGTAATAGAAACCAGCGGCTCATTTCTGCAATATGAAAAAATTCTGGATCATCAGAAATGACTTTTGCGGCATGTTGGTGAGTCCAATGCGAGTCCTTTGCTTTGCCTCGTCTAAATTTTTCCTGCACTTTTCGATAGTTCCATGTAAACCAAAAACAACGTAGATCATCGATTTCAATTAACCAGGACATGTCATATAGTTAAAAATTAAGATTTATGGTTAGTACATGATTTTCGTTCTTGTCCAGAGTACCGACTTCCTGCTTTCGCCATGATGAGCTTACAATCTTATGAGAAAAAGAGCCAACATTCCTTTGGTACCAAGTATAGCGGGTAATTAAACACGTATGCTCGCTACGACTAGAAGGCAGCTAAAATGAGTGCCAATTCATCCCGAGCACCCTATATATATATATATATATATATATATATGTAGACTTTTTTTTTGTATTTAGGCTAACGATATATCATTCGCACAGAGTAGATTTAGCGTCCATATATGTATAAGAAACCAAATTTTTGTCTGAGACGAGAACAACTTTTATATCAAAGGTTGGATCAATTTCACTCACACTTTGATCTCTTTCGGTATAATTTTAAAAACCAAAAAGCAAAAGTGTATAACAGTAACATATCTTTAATCAACCTTTACTTAGACAAATTAGACCATAATTAATTGTATCATACAGCTATAGGTATCCGGGTATGTTCTGTCCCGTGATTCCGCGTGTAGTAGGGGGCACTTACTTTCAAAAAACCGCTCCCGCATCAGCCTAACCTTATTGGCGATATCACGGTTCGGCTTCCAGAGGCAATTTTTAGTAACAAAGTAGACAAAACCAAATGATTTTATCATGTACGAACTACACAGAAAGCGATTCTGAACGATCCTTATAGCAGCCCTACGAAGATCGGAGATAGGCATCGTGGCTTAGCTCACACGCAGAGTAAAGTAGATCGTATGATAATCGCGGGCTGCTCAAAGTGCACGCCATAGCCATCCGCTGAGGCGTCTGCCAGCTAATAGCGATGGTCTATACTAGACGACCGAACACATATGGACGAGACGCATGTGTAGCGCTCGCCAGACGACACGGTTTCTCATGAAATTTCGATGCGAACAAGTTTGTAAGCTTCCCAAACTTGATGACCCATAATGGGTCCGTATACTAGCGCACTAATTCATGCTTCGACACGCTCAAGGGAAGCCTGCCGATTCGTACGCGCCACTACACCCGACACGGGTTAGGCTAGTAGAACATTAATATTCTGTTAGCTACATTAAGCTATAATAGTGAAATGCTCCATTTAAGTTTTTCGTAATAATAGCAATTATTATTATTATAATAGGATAGATGGCTTAAATATCCACGTTGTTGTACTGTGTTCAAGTCGTTGTGCCTCTTGTCGTAATCGATATCGTCACCTGCTTCAATCGAAGGACGTAGCGAAAGGATTGCCAGGATGAACGCGCCAAGTTTATTGACGTTCAAGTCACTCCTCAAGCCCAAGGTCGTCGATACTGTTCAGTAGTATTCCTGGTAGCTTTGCTTTTACGCCTTTTCGGAACCCGCCTTAAATGAAATTGAGTATCCGGGTTAGGGCTGCCAACCGCCTGGTGATATAACCCAAATATTCAACTTATCGTCGAAATGAATCATCGCCCCATCACAACGTTCTAGCGTTAACGGAGGAAGAGATAATTTCATATTCAGATGATCTTGAGGTCTCAATTCTGAAATCCACTAAAACTGTTTTGCTTACCATTTTAGTTGCATGACATATAGCACCATTGTAGCAGACTACTTATTTCGCTTTTACATTCCTTTTGTGTTTCGTGGCAATCGGCATCGTTCCTTTTGTTTCGTTCTCTGCGTTTACTTTAGCACTACACGTGCGAACCTTATCCTAGTCTTTGTTGTACCGCCCCAACGCAGCTTTATCATTAATATACCGTTGTTAGCGTAAATTCTTGTAAGGAATATAAGCAGCGGCCACAGTAACAGCAGCGATAACAAATCAAATGTTTTTTCTCTACATGAAGCTCAGATGACGTAAACTTTTTGCTTGTCTGCTGGAACTCAAAAGGGCGATCATTGCATACGCGTATAACAGCAGGTACAGATTAAAATTCGGGTGTTTCTAACCTCGATGCTGCTGGTATGGCTATGTATCACTTGTATGCGTGTTCTTTAGTAGGTCTTTTTCGTCTACGCTTTTGTAGATGTGTTAGATGGGTCCGCTTATTTCCAAGGTAATGTCTTTGCGGGCGCCCTTATGAAGGTCACCGATGACCAGGCCATTGGCTACGACGCAAGACCAGGAGCCGCTGTGAGCTGTTCCAGCATTCCCTGAGCTAGCCTCTACTGCGTCTACACGCTTAAGGGTTTTGGCCGGTTATCGCTCGAAAACGAGAATAAAGGAAAAGGAAAGAGCAGTCAAGGAATCGAACGTAATGTAGGACCTTTATCGAAACTGCGAAGCTCAAAACCCTTAAAAAGTTCCGCCTGACCCGTGCGCTACAGTCGACACAACGCTCCTCACGAAAAAGGTTGTAGCAGTGCCCACCGGCCAATCGGGAAATAGGAACTAGGAGAATGAGCGGAAGATGGCAAAAATGTTAGCAAAGAAGAAATTTGGGGTTGGCTGTTCCGCCTCTCTCTGTATGCCGCCATTTCCATTGCCGAGGCTATTTTTCTTCTTAGCGTGTACTTTTTTGAAAGAACGAAGGAGCAAGCGAGCTATGTGGGGATGAGGGTGATAAAGAGTTTGCCTACGGGGACAAAGGATTTTACTGTAGGGGTCGATTTCGCAGGCCTGCTTTTCCCACTGACCACCTCTGGCATCGCTTCCGTATAGATCCCTGCCGGAAATACCGACGTTTTTCGCCGCCGCCGCCTCCGTCTACGCCGTACACTTACAATAGGATAGCTTGCCAGGCCAGTGGTTACGAGCCTCTGGCAATCCGCTTAACTGGTACCCGAATATTTTTTTGCTGCAACACCAAGCAAAAAGGATAAGACAAAGACGCTGAAGAGGCTAACGATATAATTGCGGCGGTGTTTTGCAGCAGTCATTGTAGAAATTGCGATGACTATCATACGAATATACTGTGGAACATTTTTAAAGGTTTTAACTTCGCTTAACCGAATAACGCTCAAACAAAGACACGAACCCAGCAGCTGTTACTATAACAACAGTAGTAACAGAAGCGGCATGAACTTCAAGGAAGTTTGGTCTACTGTCCAAACCTCGGGTCTGGGCATCTCATGGGACTCAAGCGACACACTACCATATTTCGCACCGAGATACGCGACATTTTACGAATTTCGTGAGAGATAGTATACGTGCAGTAAAAATCAAAGACAGCCATGTTTACTTCACAGATCTTCTGTTTAGAGGTACAATATTTAAAATGAAATCTCATCCCTTATAAACAGGTCACACTATACAACTCAAATGTTCGCCAGTAGTCATCGGTATATACAGCCTAGTCGTTGATTCGGTAACGCGCTATAATTAGGGTGTAATACAAGTACAAGTGAATTTGCCTATGAATTAGACGCTCGCTGGTGGAGTAATGATGAAACTAGTCCAACAATTATAGTTATTCTAAACATTTTGAAAATGCAAGGGGTTTGACCCAATGAATAGCTGTCATTCAGATCGTCTGACTGCTATTTTTTTTCCCTCTATCATTCGTTTCAACCAAAGCGCATTGCTTCATTCGTTCTGGGGCTAACTCCGACCCACCAGTAATAAACTCATCCCAGATTGACCACTCACAACATAAAGGCAGCAGAAGTATCGGTGCGTTCCGACCTCGATAGAATGCGCGTGTATGTGTATGACACTGAAAATGTATTTGAATTCCACTATGCCATGGTTGCTGCTCGCAGAACTACACGAGCTTCATTACATAGAAACGTTTGTTTCAATATGCCATGGTCGAGCTCACTACCCGACCGGATTGACCTTGCCGAACTAATGGCACGGGTACATCTATCTTCAGATAGAGCGAATAAATATGGATGGTTACACTATCTGCAGTAATGTAAATGTTTTATCCTATGGCATTTTTCCTACTTAGCATGCCCAGGATCCCGCTTACCATCGAACGGTATACAATTGTATATCATATAGAGCAACTATGTATCAGAGGCTGTGTGAAACGTATACATCTGACTACAGTTGAGATACTCATAAGACATTCGCAACAAGCATTGGTAACGTAGCAATGTTAAAAATTAACTAGGTTTCAGAAGTTAAGCGTACTCAATACGACTACTAACCTTCAACTGATAAATAGCCTACGGCGACCACGCCTAGAATTCCTTCTCGTAATCTACATACAAAAGCGAACCAGCTGTTTTAAATTCTATTAGTGTAATAATAGATAAACAAACAAACGAGTTTTTATCATTTGGCTGGGTTTTACAATATTAAGTTGACACGTTGACATTTCACTCTACACATTCGCTCCTTCTGTTTGTAAAGGCCCAACTTTGATTTGGTAATCTATAAAAACGCTGTTTGTGAAAAATAACAAAAAAAAAAAAGCGGGCCGGTCAGTTACTGTCCTAGGCTGCAATCGTCAAGGCCGCTATTCTAGCATTTAAGTCAGTTACTGCTAATTCTGTCATTAGTGTTGTTGTTTTTATTATTGTTGTCATCGTTGTTGTTGCCCTCGATTCATGTGCCTTTATTGCGCAGGCGAGTCGCAGGGGCTAGATCGGTCCGGCTAAATAACAAGAGGGCATACAAAGATAGACAGCCCTGAAAGCGGACTAACTAAGTCAACCCATCCAAGCTTGGGTGGGGAGCTCCAGCAATCAGTTGGGACTGAGTGAAGCAATTCTGTGTATATATAATAAATGGCTCGGCATTGGCTAACAGCAGTTGCAGCTGGCGCGAGTGAGACAGACTCAGCCTAACGGGGGCGCGAGTCTCGTGGGAGGCTTGTCAGTGGGGGGTGACTACTCGCCACTGATCCCCTTTCGAGGTCCTATCAAGGCTCTACGAAAACCTTAGTGGAAGCCGTTGGGCCTATAGAGCTTCGGAGTAATGGAAAGCTTTCGAAATGGAGGCTAGCTAGTTCGTCGGGTTGTCGTAGGCCTGCGCCATTGCTGGTTTCGGCTGGTTTGAACTTCCTGCCCTTTCAGCACGAGTTTGCGCGGCCTCCTTGCGTGGAAGTCGGCGTGCGCACGAATCTATGTCTGTATGTATGCGTATGCATGTGTGTCGAAGAGTATTTGTACCTCAAGATAACGTAGAGGGAAGAGGGCGCATTTGGTAGCTGTGCTCTGCCATCTCGCTAGCTTCAGTTTATAATGCAGCACGCTGCACATTAATGCTAAACTGACTCAAAGCCTGTAGCTGGTTACGTAGAAGACTGTTCTCGATTCTTACTACCGGTTCAATGCCTGCTGAGAAAAATCCTATAGGCCACACTGTTAGGAGTTTTGCCCTTCCTTCACCCCCTTCACCCAGATCTATGATCCTTCCCTTCATTTATGCTGTTGCCGGCCGGCAGCGTTAGCATCTCGCTGCCGCCACAGCAACCCCTGCCAGCGCTGCTTCCGCGTGTTAAATAAATGACATCCAGTATCCCCACGACAGATGGCAACTAGCCTGCCAGCCAAACGCCCCAGTGCAACATCGCTAACACTCGGCGGTGCTAAGTAAAACGTACTTGGGCGTCACAAAGGCTACTCGAATGCCAACAGCTCTGCGTCACTGTCGGTGGATGGCAATGAGGCGATGGAGACTCAGTAAGCCATAATCCACTCGCGTCCTTACGTTGGGCCCCTGACAACTTTTGCAATGCAGCATAGCAGAAGCAGCTGGTACCCGCTCGAAAACCGTAAAAATGGGACCGGTTCAGTATAATCATGAGCTGGTCATCAGCTAGAATCGGTGGGGCCCGGTGCAACGCGTATGCTTGGCGCTGTTGGTCGCATGAGAAATTCAACCACGACAGCGTTCCAGAGTTTGAGTCGCGCGACAGGTAACTGCTGCACTCAATAGGAAAATGTACGACGCATAAGCCTACTTTCGGAAGGATAATATCGCGGGATGCATACTAACTATGCATTGGCCCACCACTGTTATACCATAGCCTTCGATATCATGAAAGCTCTTACACGCACCATACATTCGCGAAACTTATGACAGCCCATGCCTGCTTATGACTGCCTAACTCCAGGACTTGAGTTCGCCGCGGTCCATGGACACGACTTAGGTAGACGTCAGTTTTGCATACCCCACGTGCTGGAAGAAGAGATGTCCTAATACTACCACGCTGACCACATTCGAAGCAAATTACATCAGCATACTGCGACTTAGGGTTAAAGGAACCTGTTCAACAAACGGACTAGCGCACGAATAGTGGGGCAAAGGCCATCCTAACGAATCATTATAACCTCACGCATTCTTGTGTGAGTAAGTTACTGTTCTTCATTCGATAGGTAATTGGCTCACAAGTCATTTCTGCGAGAAAACGGTGTACGTTTGACGCCTACTTAGTCTCGATAAGAAGTGAGCAGTCGGAATGGTCAACCGTACCGGGGAAAGCCCGACGAAGAAAAGCGATGGACCTACTTAGTCCGTCTGTCTGTCACCTGTCTAGTCGAATCCGCTGTCTTCGTGTCGGCAGAAACATTACGTCTGCGATGCTCTGGTGAAATTATTACAGGGAACTAGAATGACAGCTAGGTCCAAACAGGTCACTGTAGACTAAGGGTAGATTTATCGTTTTTTGGCCATTAGTCTCTCTACAAAGTAACGCAATATATTCAACTCGCTTCTGAAGGCGCTTATTTCAATGTTAAAATTCTGCATTTTGTGAGCCATTAGTTGGGTAATAAAAATTGCCTTTCTAGACTGTTCAAAGGGGTAAAGTAACATAATTCAGGAATTGGTAAATCGTTGGTCAGAAAAAGTGCGCTGGCTCAGATAAGTTAGCACCTAGGGGAAAAGTCGGCGATCGTTAGTTTGACGTCTCCTGCTGAGCATAATATAAACGGGAAAAAGGTAAGTTTGTTAAATAGCTCCGTGTGCTGGAAATTCGATTAGTTTTGTCTCGTGTATTTGCATCACCCTAGTCTACCATACAATCCACCATATGTACAACCTATGTATACAAACACGGACGAGACTGCATAGTACGCAAACTAAAAACAGTGTAAAAATACAGTACACTAAAAATGATTATAGAATCGGATCTTCAGATCTGTTTTGAGAACTATGTGGTCTATGGAAGGAAAGTCTCAGAATGTAAGTTCTTGTAAAACCCGAAAAGCATCTGACGCTGCACATAGACTTCCGTTGAGCGGTTTCGCCTGTCCTGAAGCATATCCCATTCAAGAGGTATTTTGGTATTCAAACAAAAAATTTTAAAAAAAAATGTTCTTTCACGTCTCCTTTAATTTTTATAATTTACGCCTAATATGGGAATTTTTAAAATCTGTAGTTAATCTTTAACCGCAATTGTGCCCAGGTGATCACCGTAAAGCTTTTACTATAACCTGATTTCGATAGAGATAGACATCGTTCTGTATATCAGTCAGTTGTTGAAACTGCTATATTTCGTCGTACCCTTTTCTGCATGAGCTGGACCGTGAGGCAAATGCTGCAGTAGTCATCCTAGCTTGCCTAGGTTCCAGAACTCACTGATGACACAATAGAATTCGTAATACGGGCCACGAGGGCCCCGGCGCACTCACTAGCTTGAAAGCCTCTGTACCTCGTGCAAGTGAAAACATTAGCTAAACGCGAAATTCGTGTACCATCTCTAGGTCGACCTTTCAGCGACCCGAAGAGAACAGACAGTATGAGCAAATGCACGATGGATCTAGAAAAAAAAAACACGTACCAAATGGTGCAAGCAACCTAACACATAGGCAATCGTAAATAAGCACTGGACCAAATGCCATTTACGCACTTTCATGCGTCTAAACGATAGGTACGTCGATCGTGCTAGCTTAAGTAAAAGACGTTTACTTCGCACGAAATGACCAATGCCCCCGAATAACCTAACTTTCTGAAGCAAAATTTAACACAGGTAGAATATCGAAACTTTCTATGTCGATAAGCAACAACCAATATTAAACACTAGATATCAGACCTATAAGGAGTCCGGGAATTGTATTTACCGCTACTCTCCAGACGGGAAGTTCGTTCGTCGCCATATTTCTTTTTTGTTTAGTAGCCAACGAACTTTGTCGAGTGCACGATTTACGAAACAGTTCGGATATCAATCGCTGACTAGACGTATCTGTGTGTGCCCTTTTTGTAGGTAGTGCTACGAACCCCCTGATAATGACAATCTTCGACACTGTAAGAGTCACCCTGGTCGTCATTGCCAGCGTCGAGTCGAATCGTTTAAGTGACAGTGGAAGCTAGGTCTTACGCACTATCGTTCCCGTAGAAGAATGCCATGGAGATAGGACCAGAGGAGTCGGAAAGGCAAAGACAGGGATCGTAGACGCCGGTATTACATTATACTCGCGCATTATATCGAAGTGCGATTCCCTTCATATGATGACGGAATATATATCGCTATCAAATATATGGGCTCGGTTGGCGCCAGTAACAGAGGAAGCACAGGCTTCGACAACGAAATGGTGGAAAAACGACAATGTAATAGAAAGACCCCGATGCTGAAAGTCTGACATATCCCCGATGGCAGGAATCCCCTCGCCTGCTTCACGAGTTGTAAGAAACCTGCAGCCAGGTGCAAAAGTCAGGATGAGTCGAACCACTGCTACCGTCGATCGAGAAAAAGGGACATTTGGTGGTGGGTTCAATAGCGAAGAAGCAAAAAGCAGTCTTTGCTCCTTGATACGACAGCACAAGAGGTCAATCGCAAAGTATAGCGAATTATAAACTCCCACCTCGAACGACGCTCGTTGTTGTCGTCGTAATCGCTGACGTTATCTTTCTTTTTGCACCGTTTTATCCTTTTCCTTATTTCCAAAGCGTTTCAATGCACGTGGCACATCAACGGATCCGTACTGACTCACGAGGAGAACTACTTGGTGAGCAAGTTCGCTGTTAAAAGTGCAATACAAGCGAGAAACTACCGCCAGTGACATTTCAAAGCCACACGAGCTGCGACCTCTGCGAACAGCGGCCTCTGTCAATGCAGACACCTGTACACTCTGTCTCCTGGATCGGCCTAGGTCGTCGCCTCAACTTGCCGGCAACAATAACGAGTGACAAGGATGGGTACCGCAGGGGGCGGGGGAGGGGGGGTACTCTCGCGTCTGCTGAAATTACGCTATTCGCCGAGTTCAAGGCAGCTGCCTATGCATGGTATTCTTTCCCTTGAAACTGTCCTCCTCTGTGCCTCCTTTTGGCTCAATGTACGCTATGATTTTGCCTCTCACGATACCAGTGGAAAAATATAGGAAGAAGATGGGAGGGGTGAAGTTTCCATCTCGCTACAGTGTTTCTGAAAATACGTATGTATGTGAATTAATTCGCGTTCGACGAAGTCACAACCCTAGCTTACGTCCACAGACAGCTGCAGACGAAAACCGCGCTCAAGACCGTTCTGTCCTCAGATCGTAGCTGAAGAGCTCTAACATGCTAGAATGCCAAACGACAAGGTCTAGTTTACTCTTTAGTGAGCTTTTCTGCGATTGGCATCCTCGCTACAAGTAAATAGTTTATAAAGGCCTTTATACTTTAACCGCCTTTAAACTTGCAGCTGTTTATTGTGTAAATTATGACTATATATAGTCTGTGTACCGGCCGGCTGTCCGTCCGTCTGTCTATCTGTCTGTGTGTTGGCCGGTCTATCCGTTTGTCGGTCTATGCATCTGTCTATCTGTGTATCGGCCGGTCTGTTTGTCCGTCTATCGATCTGTCTGTGTGTTAGCCGATCTATCCGTTTGTCGGTCTATGCATCTGTCTATATGTGTATCGGCCGGTCTGCCCGTCCGTCTATCTATCCGTGTGTCCGTCTCTCGACCGGTCTGTCCGTCCGTCTGTCTATTTGTTTGTGTGTCGGCCAGTCTGTCCGTCCGCCTGTCTATCTGTCTGTGTGTCGGCCGGCCGATCCGTTTGTCGGTTTATGCATCTGTCTATCTGTGTATCGGCCGGTCTGTTTGTCCGTCTGTCGGCCGGTCTGTCCGTCCGTCTGTCGATCTGTCTGTGTGTCGGCCGGTCAATCCGTTTGTTGGTCTATGCATCTATCTGTCTGTGTGTCGACCGGTCTGTCCGTCCGTCTGTCTATTTGTCTGTGTGTCGGCCAGTCTGTCCGTCCGTCTGTCTATTTGTTTGTCTGTCGGCCGGTCTGTCCGTCCTTCTGTCTATTTGTCTGTGTGTCGGCCGGTCAATCCGTTTGTCGGTCTATGCATCTATCTGTCTGTGTGTCGGCCGGTCTGTCCGTCCGTTTGTCTATCTGTCTGTGTGTCGGGCGGTCTATCCATTTGTTGGTTTATGCATCTGTCTATCTTTGTACCGGCCGGTCTGTTTGTCTGTCTGTCTATCTGTCTGTGTGTCGGCCGGTCTATCCGTTTGTCGGTCTATGCATCTGTCTATCTGTGTATCGGCCGGTCTGTTTGTCCGTCTGTCGGCCGGTCTGTCCGTCCGTCTGTCTATCTGTCTGTGTGTCGGCCGGTCTATCCGTTTGTTGGTCTATGCATCTGTCTATCTGTGTGTCGGCCGGTCTGTCCGTCCGTCTGTCTATCTGTCTGTGTGTCGGCCGGTCTATCCGTTTGTCGGTCTATGCATCTGTCTATCTGTGTATCGGCCGGTCTGTTTGTCCGTCTGTCGGCCGGTCTGTCCGTCCGTCTGTCTATCTGTCTGTGTGTCGGCCGGTCTATCCGTTTGTTGGTCTATGCATCTATCTATCTGTGTGTCGGCCGGTCTGTCCGTGTGTCTATTTGTCTGTGTGTCGGCCAGTCTGTCCGTCCTCTGTCTATTTGTCTGTGTATCGGCCGGTCTGTCCGTCCGTCTGTCTATCTGTCTGTGTGTCGGCCGGTCTATCCGTTTGTCGGTCTATGCATCTGTCTATCTGTGTATCGGCCGTCTGTTTGTCCGTCTGTCGGCCGGTCTGTCCGTCCGTCTGTCTATTTGTCTGTGTGTCGACCGGTCTGTCCGTCCGTCTGTCTATCTGTCTGTGTGTCGGCTGGTCTATCCGTCTGTCGGTCTATGCTTCTGTCTATCTGTGTGTTGGCCGGTCTATACCGTTTGTCGGTCTATGCATCTGTCTATCTGTATATCGGCCGGTCTGTTTGTCCATCTGTCGGCCGGTCTGTTTGTCCATCTGTCGGCCGGTCTGTTTGTCCATCTGTCGGCCGGTCTGTTTGTCCGTCTGTCGGCCGTTGTATCCATTTGTCGGTCTATGTATCTGTGCATCTGTGTGTCGGCTGGTCGTCTGTCTGTGTGTGGGCCGGTCTGCCCGTCCGTTTATCCGTATGTCCGTCCGTCTACCGTGTGTCCGTCTGTCGACCGGTCTGTTCGTCCGTCTATCTATCTGTCTGTGTGTCGGCCGGTCTATCCGTTTTTCGGTCTATGCATTTGTCTATCAATGTGTCGGCCGGTTTGCTCGTCCGTATGTCTATCTGTCTGTGTGTCGGCCGGTCTATCCGTTTTCGGTCTATGCATCTGTCTATCTGTGCATCAGCCGGTCTGTTTGTCCGTCTGTCGGCCGGTCTATCCGTTTGTCGGTCTATGCATCTGTCTATCTGTGTGTCGGCCGGTCTGTTTTTCCGTCCGTCTGTCTGTCTATCTCTGTATCAGCCGGTCTGTCCGTCCGTCTATCCATTTGTGTGTCCGTCTGTCGACCGGTCTGTTCGTCCGTCTATCTATCTGTGTGTCCGTCTATCAGTCCGTCTGTCTATCTGTACGTGTGTCGCCCGGTCTATCTGTTTCTCGGTCTATGCATTTGTCTATCAATGTATCGGCCGGTTTGTTTATCCGTCTGTCGGCCGGTCTGTCCGTTCGTCTGTTTACTTGTCTGTGTGTCGGCCGGTCTGTCCGTCCGTCTGTCTATCTGTCTGTGTGTCGGCCGGCCTATTCGTTTGTCGGTCTATGCATCTGTCTATCTTTGTGTCGGCCGGTCTGTCTCTCCGTCCGTCTGTCTATCTGTC
Source organism: Varroa destructor (assembly GCF_002443255.2). NCBI lineage: Eukaryota > Metazoa > Arthropoda > Arachnida > Mesostigmata > Varroidae > Varroa > Varroa destructor. The sequence goes on from NW_019211459.1 coordinate 22,181,919, forward strand.
TGTGTGTCAGCCGGTCTATCCGTTTGTCGGTCTATGCATTCGTCTATCAATGTGTCGGCCGATCTGTTTGTCCGTCTGTCGGCCGGTCTGTCCGTCCGTCTGTCTATCTGTCTATGTGTCGGCTGGTCTATCCGTTTGTCGGTCTATGCTTCTGTCTATCTGTGTGTTGGCCGGTCTATACCGTTTGTCGATCTATGCATCTGTCTATCTGTATATCGGCCGGTCTGTTTGTCCATCTGTCGGCCGGTCTGCCCGTCCGTATGTCTGCCTATCTGTGTATCGGCCGGTCTGTTTGTCCTTCTGTCAACCGATCCATACCGTTTGTCAGTCTTCTGCATCTGTCTAACTGTGTACCGGCCGGTCTATTTTTCCATCCGTCTGTCTGTCTATCTATGCGTCGGCCGTTCTATCCATTTGTCGGGTATGCATCTGTCTATCTGTGTGTCGGCCGGTCGTCTCTCTGTGTGTGGGTCGGTCTGCCCGTCCGTTTATCCGTGTGCTCGTCCGTCTACCTCTCCGTGAGTCCATCTGTCGACCGGTCTGTTCGTCCGTCTGTCTGTCTATCTATGCGTCGGCCGTTCTATCCATTTGTCGGTCTATGCATCTGTCTATCTGTGTGTCGGCCGGTCGTCTCTCTGTGTGTGGGTCGGTCTGCCCGTCCGTTTATCCGTGTGCCCGTCCGTCTACCTCTCCGTGAGTCCGTCTGTCGGCCGATCTGTCCGTCCGTCTGTCTATCTGTCTGTGTGTCGGCCAGTCTATTCGTTTGTCGGTCTATGCATCTGTCTATCTTTGTGTCGGCTGGTCTGTCTCTCCGTCCGTCTGTCTATCTGTCTGTGTGTTCGCCGGTCTATCCGTTTGTCGGTCTATGCATCTGTCTATCTGTGCATCAGCCGGTCTATCCGTTTGTCGGTCTATGCTTCTGTCTATCTGTCTGCGTGTCGGCCGGTCTATCCGTTTTTCGGTCTATGCATTTGTCTATCAATGTGTCGGCCGGTTTGTTCGTCCGTCTGTCGGCCGGTCTATCCGTTTGTCGGTCTATGCATCTGTCTATCTGTGTGTCGGCCGGTCTGTTTGTCCGTCCGTCTGTCTGTCTATCTGTGTATCAACCGGTCTGACCGTCCGTCTATCTATTTGTGTGTCCGTCTGTCGGCCGGTCTGTCCGTCCGTCTTCTATCTGTCCGTCTGTCGGCCGGTCTATCCGTTTGTCGGTCTATGCATCTGTCTATCTGTGTGTCGGCCGGTCTGTTTGTCCGTCCGTCTGTCTGTCTATCTGTGTATCAACCGGTCTGACCGTCCGTCTATCTATTTGTGTGTCCGTCTGTCGGCCGGTCTGTTCGTCCGTCTGTCTATCTGTCTGGTGTCGGCCGGTCTATCCGTTTTTCGGTCTATGCATTTGTCTATCAATGTGTCGGCCGGTTTGTTCGTCCGTATGTCTATCTGTCTGTGTGTCGGCCGGTCTATCCGTTTTCGGTCTATGCATCTGTCTATCTGTGCTCGGCCGGTCTGTTTGTCCGTCTGTCGGCCGGTCTATCCGTTTGTCGGTCTATGCATCTGTCTATCTGTGTGTCGGCCGGTCTGTTTGTCCGTCTGTCGGCCGGTCTATCCGTTTGTCGGTCTATGCATTCGTCTATCAATGTGTTGGCCGATCTGTTTGTCCGTCCGTCTGTCTATTTGTCTGTGTGTCGGCTGGTCTATCCGTTTGTCGGTCTATGCTTCTGTCTATCTGTGTGTTGGCCGGTCTATACCGTTTGTCGGTCTATGCATCTGTTTATCTGTATATCGGCCGGTCTGTTTGTCCATCTGTCGGCCGGTCTGCCCGTCCGTATGTCTGCCTATCTGTGTATCGGCCGGTCTGTTTGTCCTTCTCTCAACCGATCCATACCGTTTGTCAGTCTTCTGCATCTGTCTAACTGTGTACTGGCCGGTCTATTTTTCCGTCTGTCGGCCGGTCTGCCCGTCCGTATGTCTGCCTATCTGTGTATCGGCCGGTCTGTTTGTCCTTCTCTCAACCGATCCATACCGTTTGTCAGTCTTCTGCATCTGTCTAACTGTGTACTGGCCGGTCTATTTTTCCGTCTGTCGGCCGGTCTGTCCATCCGTCTGTCTGTCTATCTGTGCGTCGGCCGGTCTATCCGTTTTTCGGTCTATGCATTTGTCTATCAATGCGTCGGCCGGTTTGTTTGTTCGTCTGTCGGCCGATCTGTACGTCCGTCTGTCTATCTGTCTGTGTGTCGGCCGGTCTATCCGTTTCTCGGTCTATGCATTTGTCTATCAATGTGTCGGCCGGTCTGTCCGTCCGTCTGTCTATTTGTGTGTGTCGGGCGATCTGTCCGTCCGTCTGTCTATCTGTTTCTGTGTTGGCCGGTCTATCCGTTTGTCAGTCTTCTGCATCTGTCTAACTGTGCGTCGGCCGGTCTGTTTGTCCGTCCGTCTGTCTGTCTATCTGTGTATCAGCCGGTCTGACCGTCCGTCTATCTATTTGTGTGTCCGTCTGTCGGCCGGTTTGTTCGTCCGTATGTCTATCTGTCTGTGTGTCGGCCGGTCTATCCGTTTTCGGTCTATGCATCTGTCTATCTGTGCATCGGCCGGTCTGTTTGTCCTCTGTCGGCCGGTCTATCCGTTTGTCGGTCTATGCATCTGTCTATCTGTGTATCGGCCGATCTGTTTGTCCGTCTGTCGGCCGGTCTGTCCGTCCGTCTGTCTATCTGTCTGC
>NW_019211459.1:22184656-22185994 GCF_002443255.2 Varroa destructor
GTGTCGGCCGGTCTATCCGTTTTTCGGTCTATGCATTTGTCTATCAATGTGTCGGCCGGTTTGTTCGTCCGTATGTCTATCTGTCTGTGTGTCGGCCGGTCTATCCGTTTTCGGTCTATGCATCTGTCTATCTGTGCATCGGCCGGTCTGTTTGTCCGTCTGTCGGCCGGTCTATCCGTTTGTCGGTCTATGCATTCGTCTATCAATGTGTCGGCCGATCTGTTTGTCCGTCCGTCTGTCTATTTGTCTGTGTGCCGGCTGGTCTATCCGTTTGTCGGTCTATACTTCTGTCTATCTGTGTGTTGGCCGGTCTATACCGTTTGTCGGTCTATGCATCTGTCTATCTGTATATCGGCCAGTCTGTTTGTCCATCTGTTGGCCGGTCTGCCCGTCCGTATGTCTGCCTATCTGTGTATCGGCCGGTCTGTTTGTCCTTCTCTCAACCGATCCATACCGTTTGTCAGTCTTCTGCATCTGTCTAACTGTGTACTGGCCGGTCTATTTTTCCGTCTGTCGGCCGGTCTGTCCATCCGTTTGTCTGTCTATCTGTGCGTCGGCCGTTCTATCCATTTGTCGGTCTATGCATCTGTCTATCTGTGTGTCGGCCGGTCGTCTGTCTGTGTGTAAGCCGGTCTGCCCGTCCGTTTATCCGTGAGTCCGTCTGTCGACCGGTCTGTTCGTCCGTCTATCTATCTGTCTGTGTGTCGGCCGGTCTATCCGTTTTTCGGTCTATGCATTTGTCTATCAATGTGTCGGCCGGTCTGTCCGTCCGTCTGTCTATTTGTGTGTGTCGGGCGATCTGTCCGTCCGTCTGTCTATCTGTTTCTGTGTTGGCCGGTCTATCCGTTTGTCAGTCTTCTGCATCTGTCTAACTGTGCGTCGGCCGGTCTGTTTGTCCGTCTGTCGGCCGTTCTATCCATTTGTCGGTCTATGCATCTGTCTATCTGTGTGTCGGCCGGTCTGTCTGTCTGTGTGTCGGCCGGTTTGCCCCTCCGTCTCTTTGTGTATCTGTCTGTCGGCCGGTCTGTCCGTCCGTCTGTCTATCTGTCTGTGTGTCGGCCGGTCTATCTGTTTCTCGGTCTATGCATTTGTCTATCAATGTGTCGGCCGGTTTGTTTGTCTGTGTGTCGGCCGGTCTGTCCGTCCGTCTGTCCGTGTGTTGGTCGGACAGTTAGACAGACGGACAGACAGACAAATGGGCACACAGACAGACAGATAGACGGACAGGCCGGCCGATAAACAGATAGACAGATGAACAGACAGAGAGGCGGACGGGCAGACAGGCGGATGGATGGATGGATGGATGGATGGACGGACGGACGGACGGACGGACAGATA
>NW_019211459.1:22186019-22321911 GCF_002443255.2 Varroa destructor
TCTATCCGTTTGTCGGTCTATGCATCTGTCTATCTGTGTGTCGGCCAGTCCGTTTGTCCGTCTGTCGGCCGGTCTATCCGTTTGTCGGTCTATGTATCTGTCTATCTATATGTCGGCCGGTCTGTCTGTCGGCCGGTCTGCCCGTCCATCTATCTATCTGTGTGTCCGTTTGTCGGCCGGTCTGTCCGTCCGTCTGTCTGTCTATCTGTGCGTCGGCCGGTCTGTTTGTCCGTCTATCGGCCGTTCTATCCATTTGTCGGTCTATGCATCTGTCTATCTGTGTGTCGGCCGGTTTGCCCTCCGTCTCTTGGTGTGTCTGTCTGTCGGCCGGTCTGTCCGTCCGTCTGTCTATCTGTCTGTGTGTCGGCCGGTCTATCTGTTTCTCGATCTATGCATTTGTCTATCAATGTGTCGGCCGGTTTGTTTGTCTGTGTGTCGGCCGGTCTGTCCGTCCGTCTGTGTGTTGGCCGGTCTATACGTTTGTCGGTTTATGCATCTGTCTATCTGTGCGTCGGCCGGTTTGTTTGTCCGTCTGTCGGCCGTTCTATCCATTTGTCGGTCTATGCATCCGTCTATCTGTGTGTCGGCCGGTCGTCTGTCTGTGTGTGGGCCGGTCTGCCCGTCCGTCTACCTGTGTGTCCGCCTGTCGACCGGTCTGTCCGTCCGTCTACCTCTCTGTCTGTCCGTCTGTCGGCCGGTCTGTGCGTCCGTCTGTCTATTTGTGTATGTTCGGCCGGTCTATCTGTTTCTCGGTCTATGCATTTGTCTATCAATGTGTCGGCGGGTTTGTTTGTCTGTGTGTCGGCCGGTCTGTCCGTCCGTCTGTCTATCTGTTTGTGTGTTGGCCGGCCTATCCGTTTGTCGGTCTATGCATCTGTCTGTCTGTGTGTCGGCCGGTCTTCCGTCCGTCTATCTGTGTGTCCGTCTGTCGACCGGTCTGTCCGTCCGTCTATTATCTGTGTGTCCTCTGTCGGCGGTCTGTCCGTCCGTCTTCTATCTGTCTGTGTGTCGGCCGGTCTATCCGTTTTCGGTCTATGCTTTGTCTATCAATGTGTCGGCCGGTCTGTCCGTCCTCTGTCTATTTGTCTGTGTGTCGGCCGGTCTGTCCGTTTGTCGGTCTATGCATCTGTGTATCGGCCGGTCTGTCCGTCCCGTCTGTCTATCTGTCTGTTGTCGGCCGGTCTATCCGTTTTCGGCTATGCATCTGTCTATCTGTGTCGCCGGTTCTGTTTGTCCGTCTGTCGGCCGGTCTGTCCGTCCGTCTGTCTATCTGTTTGTGTGTTGGCGGGTCTATCCGTTTGTCGGTCTATGCATCTGTCTATCTGTGTATCGGCCGGTCTGTTTATCTGTGTGTCGGCCGGTCTGTCTGTCCATGTGTCGGCCGGCCTGCCCGTCCGTCTATCTGTGTGTCCGTCTGTCGACCGGTCTGTCCGTCCGTCTATCTATCGGTGTGTCTGTCTGTCAGCCGGTCTGTCCGTCCGTCTGTCTATCTGTCTGTGTGTCGGCCGGTCTATCCGTTTTCGGTCTATGCATCTGTTATCAATGTGTAGCCGGTTTGTTTGTCCGTTGTCGGCCGGTCTGTCCGTCCGTCTGTCTATCTGTCTATCTGTTTGTGTGTTGGCGGTCTATCCGTTTGTCGGTCTATGCATCTGTCTATCTGTGTGTCGGCCGTCCTGTTTGTCCGTCTGTCGGCCGGTCTATCCGTTTGTCGGTCTATGCATCTGTCTATCTTGTGTCGGCCGGTCTATCCGTTTGTCGGTCTATGCATCTGTCTGCCGGTCTGTCTGTCGGCCGGTCTGTCCGTCCGTCTTCTATCTGTGTGTCCGTCTGTCGGCCAGTCTGTCCGTCCATCCGTCTGTCTGTGTATTGGCCGGTCCATACCGTTTGTCAGTCTTCTGCATCTGTCTAACTGTGTCGGCCGGTCTGTTTGTCCGTCTGTCGGCCGTTCTATCCATTGCCGGTCTATGCATCTGTCTATCTGTGTGTCGGCCGGTCTTCCGTCCGTCTATCTGTGTGTCCGTCTGTCGACCGGTCTGTCCGTCCGTCTGTCTATCTGTTCTGTGTGTGGCGGTCTATCCGTTTGTCGGTCTATGCATCTGTCTATCTGTGTTCGGCCGGTCTGTTTATCTGTGTGTCGGCCGGTCTGTCTGTCCATGTGTCGGCCGGCTGCCCGTCCGTCTATCTGTGTGTCCGTCTGTCGACCGGTCTGTCCGTCCGTCTATTATCTGTGTGTCCCTCTGTCGGCTGGTCTGTCCGTCCGTCTGTCTATCTGTCCGTCTGTCGGCCGTTCTATCCATTGCGGTCTATGCATCTGTCTTCTGTGTGTCGGCCGGTCTTCCCGTCCGTCTATCTGTGTGTCCGTCTGTCGGCCGGTCTGTCCGTCCGTCTGTCTATCTGTTTGTGTGTTGGCGGGTCTATCCGTTTGTCGGTCTATGCATCTGTCTATCTGTGTATCGGCCGGTCTGTTTTCTGTGTGTCGGCCGGTCTGTCTGTCCTGTGTCGGCCGGTGCCCGTCCGTCTATCTGTGTGTCCGTCTGTCGACCGGTCTGTCGTCGTCTTCTATCGTGTGTCTGTCTGTCAGCCGGTCTGTCCGTCCGTCTGTCTATCTGTCTGTGTGTCGGCCGGTCTTCCGTTTTCGGTCTATGCATCTGTTATCAATGTGTTGCCGGTTTGTTTGTCCGTTTGTCGGCCGGTCTGTCCGTCCGTCTGTCTATCTGTTTGTGTGTTGGCGGTCTATCCGTTTGTCGGTCTATGCATCTGTCTATCTGTGTGTCGGCCAGTCTGTTTGTCCGTCTGTCGGCCGGTCTGTCCGTCCGTCTGTCTATTTGTCTGTGTGTCGGCCGGTCTGTCCGTCCGTCTGTCTATCTGTTTGTGTGTTGGCCGGTCTATCCGTTTGTCGGTCTATGCTCTGTCTATCTGTGTGTCGGCCGTTTGTTTGTCTGTCTGTCGGCTGATCTATCCGTTTGTCGGTCTATGCATCTGTCTAACTGTGTATCGGCCGGTCTGTTTGTCCGTCTGTCGGCCGTTCTATCCCATTGTCGGTCTATGCATCTGTCTATCTGTGTATCGGCCGGTCTGTCTGTCTGTGTGTCGTGGGTTTGCCCCTCCGTCTCTTTGTGTGTCTGTCTGTCGGCCGGTCTGTCCGTCCGTCCGTCTGTCTATTTGTCTGTGTGTCGGCCGGTCTGTCTGTCCGTCTGTCTATCTGTTTGTGTGTTGGCCGGTCTATCCGTTTGTCGGTCTATGCATCTGTCTATCTGTGTGTCGGCCGTCCGTTTGTCCGTCTGTCGGCCGGTCTATCCGTTTGTCGGTCTATGCATCTGTCTATCTCTATGTCGGCCGGTCTATCCGTTTGTCGGTCTATGCATCTGTCTGCCGGTCTGTCTGTCGGCCGGTCTGTCCGTCCGTCTATCTATCTGTGTGTCCGTCTGTCGGCCAGTCTGTCCGTCCTCCGTCTGTCTGTGTGTTGGCCGGTCCATCCGTTTGTCAGTCTTCTGCATCTGTCTAACTGTGTCGGCCGGTCTGTTTGTCCGTCTGTCGGCCGTTCTATCCATTGCCGGTCTATGCATCTGTCTGTCTGTGTGTCGGCCGGTCTTCCGTCCGTCTATCTGTGTGTCCGTCTGTCGCCGGTCTGTCCGTCCGTCTGTCTATCTGTTTGTGTGTTGGCGGTCTATCCGTTTGTCGGTCTATGCATCTGTCTATCTGTGTATCGGCCGGTCTGTTTTCTGTGTGTCGGCCGGTCTGTCTGTCCATTGTCGGCCGGCCTGCCGTCCGTCTATCTGTGTGTCCGTCTGTCGCCGGTCTGTCCGTCCGTCTTTATCTGTGTGTCTCTGTCGGCTGGTCTGTCCGTCCGTCTGTCTATCTGTCCGTCTGTCGGCCGTTCTATCCTTGCGGTCTATGCATCTGTCTTCTGTGTGTCGGCCGGTCTTCCGTCCGTCTATCTGTGTGTCCGTCTGTCGGCCGGTCTGTCCGTCCGTCTGTCTATCTGTTTGTGTGTTGGCGGTCTATCCGTTTGTCGGTCTATGCATCTGTCTATCTGTGTATCGGCCGGTCTGTTTATCTGTGTGTCGGCCGGTCTGTCTGTCCATGTGTCGGCCGGCTGCCGTCCGTCTATCTGTGTGTCCGTCTGTCGACCGGTCTGTCCGTCCGTCTATCTATCGTGTGTCTGTCTGTCGCCGGTCTGTCCGTCCGTCTGTCTATCTGTCTGTGTGTCGGCCGGTCTTCCGTTTCTCGGTCTATGCATCTGTTATCATGTGTTGCCGGTTTGTTTGTCCGTTTGTCGGCCGGTCTGTCCGTCCGTCTGTCTATCTGTTTGTGTGTTGGCCGGGTCTATCCGTTTGTCGGTCTATGCATCTGTCTATCTGTGTGTCGGCCGTCTGTTTGTCCGTCTGTCGGCCGTTCTATCCATTGCGGTCTATGCATCTGTCTTCTGTGTGTCGGCCGGTCTTCCCGTCCGTCTATCTGTGTGTCCGTCTGTCGCCGGTCTGTCCGCCGTCTATTATCTGTGTGTCCCTCTGTCGGCTGGTCTGTCCGTCCGTCTGTCTATCTGTCCGTCTGTCGGCCGTTCTATCCTTGCGGTCTATGCATCTGTCTGTCTGTGTGTCGGCCGGTCTTCCCGTCCGTCTTCTGTGTGTCCGTCTGTCGGCCGGTCTGTCCGTCCGTCTGTCTATCTGTCTGTGTGTCGGCCGGTCTATCCGTTTGTCGGTCTATGCATCTGTCTATCTGTGTGTCGGCCGTCTGTTTGTCCGTCTGTCGGCCGGTCTATCCGTTTGTCGGTCTATGCATTGTCTATCTTTGTCGGCCGGTCTGTCTGTCGGCCGGTCTATCCGTTTGTCGGTCTATGCATCTGTCTATCTATATGTCGGCCGGTCTGTCTGTCGGCCGTCTGCCCGTCCGTCTATCTATCTGTGTGTCCGTCTGTCGGCCGTCTGTCCGTCCGTGCGTCTGTCTGTGTGTTGGCCGGTCTTCCGTTTGTCGGTTTATGCATCTGTCTATCTGTGTGTCGGCCGGTCTTTTGTCCTGTATCGGCCGGTCTGTTTGTCCATCTGTCGGTCATCTGTCGGTCTATATCTGTCTATCTGTGTGTCGGCCGGTCTGTTTGTCCGTCTGTCGGCCGGTCTGCCCGTCCGTATGTCTGCCTATCTGTGTGTCGGCCGTCTGTTTGTCTGTCGACCGGTCCATACCTTTGTCGTCTTTGCATCTGTCTACTGTGTATCGGCCGGTCTGTTTGTCCGTCTGTCGGCCGTTCTATCCTTGTCGTCTATGCATCTGTCTATCTGTGTATCGGCCGGTCTGTTATCTGTGTGTCGGCCGGTCTGTCTATCTGTGTGTCCGCCGCTTTGTCTGTCTGTGTGTCGGCCGGCCTGCCCGTCCGTCTATCTGTGTGTCCGTCTGTCGACCGGTCTGTCCGTCCGTCTTCTTCTGTGTCCGTCTGTCGACCGGTCTGTCCGTCCGTCTGTCTATCGTTGTCCGTCTGTCGGCCGGTCTGTCGTCCGTCTGTCTACTGTCTGTGTGTCGGCCGGTCTATCCGTTTCTCGGTCTATGCATCTGTCTATCAATGTGTCGGCCGGTCTTCGTCCGTCTGTCTTTGTCTGTGTGTCGGCCGGTCTGTCCGTCCGTCTGTCTATCTGTTTGTGTGTTGGCCGGTCTATCCGTTTGTCGGTCTATGCATCTGTCTATCTGTGTGTCGGCGTCTGTTTGTCCGTCTGTCGGCCGTCTATCCGTTTGTCGGTCTATGCATCTGTCTATCTGTGTTCGGCCGGTCTGTATATCTGTGTGTCGGCCGGTCTGTCTATCTGTGTGTCCGCCGCTTTGTCTGTCTGTGTGTCGGCCGGCCTGCCCGTCCGTGACAGACAGACAGACAGACAGGCGGACGGATGAACGGGTAGACAGACATACAGACAGGCAGACGGACAGGTATACCGGTGAACAGACAGGCAGATGGACGGACAAATAGGCAGATGGGCAGACAGGTGGGCAGACAGATAGATAGACAATGAGACAGAGATACCGACGAACAGACAGATTAGCAAACAGACAGAAAAGACCTTTTATCAACTCAGTAGAGCTATGTGCAGGCTGCACGTAGTCTGTGTGAAGGGTAATAAGGAGTGAGTGCTCGTTGGAATGAAACCAAAGCAGGACATACATAACCCGTCAAAACAAGGTTTTACGCCATTATGGAACTCCAAGCGGTAATGGTCACGAAAGCGATGCTGTTGTTTGGGGTTTATGTGGTACGAGCCAGCTTTCGATGGGATCTGAAGTGATGAAAAGCATGAAATATGGCCATGCTTCACTAAACAAGTTAGCGAAATTGACAATTTTGAAGCAGCGGCAGCAACCCTTCAAGCCATCACAAGAAGTGCTTGTATAAAAGCTGTATAGATTTGCTTTAGGTCAGAATATAAAGTAAGTCGCCGCTTCGGCGGATTTCGTGTTTAGTTGCTAATTACGTTTCTGTCACCGAAATATAGGCAACGAATAATATCGTTTATTTGTTATGATCGAGTTGCGTGCTTAATTATTGCTAAATTTTACTTGCGGCCCAGCCCTCGTCATGTTAATTTTCGCTTTCAACTATATCGGCCTTTCCCACTCTAAGAGAAGGCCACGCGCTGTTGGATATTGTTGTTTGCGTCGCTTGTTACTTCGAACGTCTTGGTGTTGATCCTTTCCGAGAAAATGATATGATTTCCATTACATGTTAGTGCGGAGTCACTTCCTCCGAGCAACCAGTTCCAAAGGGGCTTACTCCATCGGAACACTCACACTTGAGTTAAGTTTTAGTAGAATAGTGAACTACATCGTAGCTAACTTATTAGTTTGAACATTTTATCCGCCTGTCTACCCTTCGCTATTGTTTAATTGCTAGATTCTATAGCAGTTCGCGATCGACCTCGTCTGTTGTTTTGCTCGTGGGGTTCGCCTTATCTCTGTCACAGCTGCCTGCTCTCGAATATTTTCTCTACGTACAATGACAAGTGACGACTGTTACCTTCATGAACAGTTCTTCTTAACGGCGCCCATTGATCCAGTGTAATTCAGTGGCTATAGCGACGAAGATGAAGCTAGTGAGTGAAAAGATCGTAGAACCGCCCGGATCTCGATATGTCAGTCCGGAGAACTTTTTCGATGGGAAAGTAAGTGAATGAGACTAGTTGTAGAGCGGCGCGATTTGCAGCACATGGAGCTGCATCGGTTTGATTCATGCGCAAACCTCCAAATAGCAATTGTTTGTAAGTTGACCAGATGAGAAGGACCAACTTTAGGTATTGTTCCGTTCGACCTAAAGCTGATTGACGCTGTCAGGTCTGTTTTTACATGGGGAAATGGATTGTATTGTGCTCTGCGGTGACCACGGTACTTGAGTTGCCTACTAGACCCATTCGAGATGTCTAATACGTGGTTAGATGTGTGTGATAATGGGGTGCGTAAGCCCCAAAAGGTGTGATTTCTAGAAATAGCTATGTACTTAGCATAGGAATTTCGACTAAATATAATTATGACGAATTATAGCTACGACGATGATGACTTCTTTCAATGACAGTCAGTCAAGTAGTGATTATTTTCAACCTATTGGTACACACTGGACGCATCCGTGTGCGATCTTCCTATAGATGTTATTCTACAGACCGAACGATACAGAAATCCTCTGCTAGAATTAGCCTTTTTTTCCGAGCAATCTCTTCTAGCCTTCTGTAGAGACATGAGTTTGAGTAGCTATAGGGCCGGGAGCCCGTGGTGGTCTGGGTGAGGTGCGGCAATTTCATGGTCCTAGAACTCTAAAGACGGACCATTTCGTTGGCCTTCTGTTAGCGACAGCTTTTTAATTAATAATCAGTGTAGCACGCTAATGCAATATGGACAACCCGTGACTGTGCGGTATCAGTACAGAATAAAGTTGTAAACATAGCACTGCTGCATAACTCTGCTGAAGGTAGCTTCTGCGCCTACAGGATTATATATCCACGTATATAACGTGAAAGGCAGGCACCGAAACGAGATCAAACTGGGTAGTGTTCCATTTTAGCCAAAGACATAAACATCTTGCTACCGCTCTGATGCATCTGCTTGTTCGTAGATCAATAAACTTATATGGTCTGCTAAAAACATACAGAGGTGAGCCCGCTTGCAAAGGAAGGGCTAGACGATTGATACCCTTTAAGAAACAACCACTTATACTGCGCCATCAAATCTACCTGAACTAGATCAAACGGTAATTATGATCGTAGTTACAATATTTTGCCTAGTAGCATCTCATACACTTCGTCGTAATGTTGTCAATTATATAATAATTATAAAGGCGTGTATGCAAATAATGTATTTTATTGGAAACTATCGGATATATATATATATATATATACATATATATTCAGCAAAAAACATTCAGTTGATTCATTGATATTGTGTCACATGATTTATACGTTATGGACGATCATAGTATAAATGTGCTTTTTGCAGTTCAGCTGTTGCTTTCTTTGGCCGCCTATCGTATAGGGCAAGAATGTTCCAGTGACTCTTTTCCCCACTTCTTTTTCTGTTTGGACGCGCTCACTTTTTCTATATGCTGACCGCGAAATATTTAACTTTGTTAAGATAACCCACGCCGAGCTGCTGTCTTATTCTGAACCAACTGCCTGTTTGGACAATGCCAGCGTTGACGGGAAGTTCGTGGCCGCCGTTGTCACGCATCCATTGTCACGGCCTGCCCCAGCCTAAAGTAATCTGGGTCGGTTGCGTCTACACCTTGCGTGTCGTCGGGCGTTCGTCCCAAGCTGCTTCCATACCGTTCTATAAGCCTTTTTTCTCATCGTCGCGAGCAGTTGCGACAGCTCTCAGTGCAGTACTCAACTCCATCGCTGTAATAGACCCTTGGTTTCTCCGATGTGGTGATGGCACGTGCGATCACGTGCGATAGGCCCCCCTTTGGCCAACAATAGCCGGATACGAACGAGCACCAATTCTCAATTCGTTCCTGAAGCCTGTGAACGGGACAGGAATGGATCAGGTAGTATGCTCCAATCGGCCACCGCTGGCGTAGTAAAAAAAAAAGGCTAAGGGAAAAACGGTGGGCTGGCAAACGGATGGAAAAAAGAAGGACATTCCAGTTCTCCATCCGCTGAAATGGGCTAGGCACGACTATCAATGCGGGGGGGGATCAGTGCAAAAGAAGCCAGAACGTGGCCACGTATATATATATATATATATATATATAGAACGTAGATGTTTGCAAAGATTGCAGCTATAGATTCCAAAACCGTTATTACTGTAGTAGAATATGAAAGAAGCGGGTGTAGCATAAGTTCATTAGATTAGAAGTTACATGATTCCTCTTTGCACTACCTAAGCGTCCAATGCTTAACTTTCCAACTTTGGTGGACTTCTGTCGTTCTTACGATAATACTTAACTCGTGAAAAAACTTGTAGAGAAATTTGACGAACTATTAAAACGATGTTCGGCGTTATCAATACCGACTTTTTGCGGATATTTTGCAATACTATTTTTTTTTTTTAGTCTTTGCAGTGTCTATTTGACGCGAACTAAAATCATGCCAACCACGTGTATCTAGATAGGTCTTTCTATGGGTAAATTATAATATATTTAAGACCACGTCTCATTTCCGTCCATCGCTTCGTGCAGCCACGCACGCATACACACACCGTCACAACTTTACACGCAAGTCCAATTTGGCTAAATGTGGGAAAATATAATAATGAATAATTATTGGAATTATCTAAAGTGATTCAAATGTGAATGAAATTAGGCCCGATTCTTTCTTTTCCATTAAATTTATTCAAAATAAGTTGCCCAGGACATGAAACGGATCCAGAAGGTCTGTATAATCGGAAATCGAAAGGAACTGGCGTATGTTATATTCCACTTACTGCTACTATGCATAAGGGAGTAAGTCATCTTTCTTTGATGTTGGGTTGTATTATATACAAAGCGATTTCACGCAAAAAGGCTTCGATCTAATACAAATACGATGCGTCTAAGCTCTTTTGCATAAAAATCTTTCATAAATTTACTGAGTATCCCTGGGAAAGACCCGCAACGAGCGACTTTAAAAATCAATAGATCCTAATATTTATTTAAAAGTAGAACATTGCTAACTTTGTAAGTAAGTTCGAACATTCGAACCTATTTAAGAAAATTGTGGGTTTACTATGGTAGTTTTCGGCTCGAAAATCTAAGGGTGTTTGAAGTTATATACGAATGTGGACAAAACAAAAATCATTTGACAGATGGAGAATCTTTATTTTGTATCTGGGGTAAAGCAGCAAGTGGGTAAAATGTAATTAAAATAAAAGTGAAAAATGTTGGCTAAGGGCCCCCAAAATATATATATGTAGAGAGGCGATATCGCCACCGAAGCATCTACGGATATACTCACATGCAATGTCGTTCGGTCTTCGTGTCTCTGCGTGTATGCGTATTGGTGTCCATGCGTGATTCATTGGGACTACCAACGTTTCAGAGTTGGAGGAGTCCGGAGGAGATAGCGTCGGCGGGGGTACTACTGGAGGTGGACCTTCTTTACCCGAAAGTCTCGAAGCCATCCAAAAAGCCGATTACCTATCGCCTCAGCGACACCGATGGAACACCAACGAGGTGAGTAACAGCAAATTAATGATCAGTAGTAAGCGGACACAGTGCCGACCTCAGTATATTCAAACGGTTTAGGCTAATCATTCTGTGGTTTCCCAGTTTCTAACAGACAGGATGAGAGGTCGGGAGAAGATGAAGCTCGTGGTTTGTTTCAGCCCATTTCGGCTTTCGGCTGAAAGTATTTGCTATGATATCTAGCTTCACCCACTAGAGCAGGTGATTCAAATTTTGGTGGCAATTGGAAGGACGGTGATGCAGCGATTCGAAAAATGGAAAGTGTAGCATCGATATGATTTAAAAAAAACGTACTTATACCAATAAGATATGTCCTGCTTTCTGGATACGTGTTACCCACTTTGTTACGGGGAAAACCTTCTGCGAATCATCGCTCGTTTGACTCCAAAATGCAAGCATGCCAAATTTTACCTAGCAAACGGATTACCGGACCATTGTGTTTCGTACATCTTTTAAAGTTCTTTGCTATATGAACGCTAATGAAGGTGTCCAATACGAATCTCTTGTCTTGCTTGAAAGGCAGCACCTCTAATCAATTTGTTATGCAATATATAATTACTTATAATTATGATAAATTAATTTTATTTTCTATAAAATGGGTGAATTGTAAATTCCTCATCTCATGTTCCCTAAAACGGAAGAGCCATTTTCTCCGTACAAATACAACCGTTCTCCTGTCGTTTCATCGTTTTCCCCTGTTCAAAGTTTTCCTTTCCTTTGTTCACTATTTCCTGCTCATCTGCAGCAGGGTCGTACGTGTATCCATTACCGCGAGCCATCTGGTTCGTATTATAGATTACATACTCAAGTCTACGCAAACAGCAAAAATACGTTTGACCAATGTAGACAATAGCACTCTGTCTATATATACATAGCATTAACGGAACAGCCAGCTCAGGATAAAAATGGCCGTATCAAGCGCGAGCAAAAAAGAACCTGGATGGCCCATTCTGCTTGTAATCCTGTGGTTCCTTTTGTTGCCGTCGCCGCCTTTGTTGCGCCAATAATAACGCCGCCGTTAATATCATCAACCTCGTTGTCGTATGTAGCAGTAGCAGCAGCAGAGGTCTCCGGCATTTTTGCTGCTGTCATCTGTTCAAGCAAACGAGCGATTATTCTGTCTGCCCAACGACCTCAAGACGTCATCACCAACCTTCGCTTGTTTTCTGCCACCATCCATTATTGTAGGTTAGGTGAGTGTGGTCAGGGTAGAAATCGGCAATGCTACGCTATACCACGCAAGCGAACATCTAATGTGCCGCTTCAGTTACTACAGCAAACTAGAAGAGGTTTGCCACCCTTCTACTGCCTTCAAGCTTGTTCACTTTCAAGTCAAAACTAACAGTAAGACCACGGTTTCCTGCGTTCTACTACCGTCCGATCGGAACAATCGCTCTCCAGCGTTAGTGAACACTTTTGCCAGCTTGCTGCTTAGAGCAGGGTCTGGCAACCCTGGCATACAGTTCCGCAGCTCCGGTCACTGCGCCTCGCTCTTTAGGGTAATAAGCGGACGACATGGCATGTCTAATCTATGGATAGTGGACACTATTAATACTTCATAATAGGGCGTTCCCGTAGGCGAGCAACTGAGAGTACTACGCCGCCGCGTCCACTGCCATTACAGCAGTCTGGGGACAAGCGGGCATCATGAACCATCGGCTGAGCCCTGTTGGCTTCGTACACTCCAGTCAGCCTATGGCAGAAACAGTACAGCGCAAAGTGGACCCCTGGTGAACGCCGGTTGCAGGTCTCAACGCTCGATCTGCTAGGGCCATGCATAGCAGAACACAACAGAGGGACTTCGCCAGTGGTCGCGAAAGGAACTGGTCCACATTAGCACCACGGTACATCCTTTTTGGCCGCTGGCTCTTTGACCCGCTTTGGGACCTGACTTTCGTGGTGTGTATGGTGCATGTGTGCCTAGGTCCTCAGTACACACATTTTTTGCAATGAGGGAAACGACGGCTCATTCAGCCCGCTATCTCAGCTCGGGCCGCGGCGAGTCTTGAAAGCCCTATATAATAAAAACTAGCAGTATATTTGTGTGCGTTTGGACGCTCCACAGTGTGAATTGCGTGCTATCAAGGAAGGAAGATAAGCAGCAGTAATACTAAACGCCTAAAGCTGGACGATGAAGATACGGACAATATAAATGCTGATGGTTATTGTTGTGCTTACTATAATCGTTGTTACCGTTACAACAATTATAAGGAAGAGTGTACAAGTTAGCCATATATCAACAATTACGGAAATTCATTCGGAATTACGGAAAGCATTCGGGATTCAACAAGCAAGTGCGTATCGTACCATAACGTTGAAAAAGAAATATATACTAAGAGCAAAATGCACTTACAATACATGGCTAAGTAACTGCTTGAAGATAAGGTTCAACAAAGCAAGTTTTCGCAGGCTTAATCTCTCCTGCGTATGGGCACGATACCACTAGCTCTACCCCACCCCCTTATATACACCCCCCTTATACACACACTTATGTATATATATGTGTTTATGTATACACATATAGTTCTTGTGCTTTGATGACTACAGTTGTTGAATCGTTCACTCTGTTCTTCTTTTGGTTGTGCATAATTTAATTTGCCTATTCTCATCATTTTCTTTTCTCTTTTAGCGAAGTCAAGTGGTTTTGCCGCAAATAGAAGATACTAAACAGATATGAAATACGGGAGCAGACATTTTAAAAATAGTCGCGGAATATTCTAACACACTCAGTGTCTTTCTCTAATGGAACCTCGTGGGAATGGGTTATAGAAATCGCTTTACGTTAAGATTGTCTGAAGTTAGCTCTCGCCTCGCGTGCTAAATGATGACTAGGAGCGACGAACCCTGTAACAATCACTATTCATCGACGACGAAATATCCTCCGGACGTAAGAAACTCTTTATTTTTTCTTCGTCGTCTGCCGTTGCCGTTACCCTTTCGGATCATGACGATCTGCAGGCTGCGTAGGTAAATGACAAGGAGTCGGTCTGTTCAGTGGCTTACTCTGGGGCCAGATCAGCCACTGTCAGTAAAAGGTTCAATCAGTTTTATCCATTTCGAGTTGGACAACCGTTTCCTTCGACGAAAAGGTTCGTTCTTGGTCGGGCAACGAGAAAGAGCCCTTTTCTGTTTATCGCGTCCGAATCGGAAGCTTTCAGTGGCTTTTGTCCCCATATCCTGTAGGCTTTCCATCAAACCAGTTTTCGTCCAGTATTCGTATCTAGTTTTACTCCAGTTTTCGTATTTTTGTTAGCTTGTCATAGTTTTCTCTCTATGTTTATCACATTTTCACCTTTTTCTCTTTAATTTTTGCCCCGCCGCTGGGTCGAAATGCGGCTTATCGTATCGATGCGCAGGGCAGCGCAGAACTGCTCTCGAAGAGTTTAAGTAAGCGATAGGGGTTGCCAAGCCGCCTGGCCAGGTTCAGTGAGCCAGAGATCCGCCATGTCGTCCATTTTTAAAAGCAGACTTAGCCCTTTGCTGCTGCTGCCGCCGCCGCATTCCGCGACCCATTTTTAAGCTGGAACAGTTCATACACAGCCCTTGGCTCATCTCCGTCAACACTAGCTCATTCCATTCGTTCAGGGCAGTCATCTTAGCCCATCCAAGAAAAGATCAAATATAATTTTTATGAAGTCCCGCCTCGCTCTTCCATTTTCATCCCCTTCACCCAAGCTTGCAGTCCTTTCTTCTATAGCTGAGGGCTTCAAGATAGCTGTCTGATTAGATAACGGACCGAGGGGTGCACAGGATGACCCCATGTCTCATTGTTATCGTTGTCATAGTTGGTCAGACTCTTCTTTTTTGCGCCAACCAGCCGGCGCGTAACAGATCCAAGCTCATTCTACACTGCTTTTGTGAAAATAGCTGGAGCGACGGCAGAAATCCAGAGCTACTTTCGGTCACACCCAAATTTGTAAAATAGCGGAGAAACGTAAAGTAAGAGCATAACCTATGGTGGTGCGGCAGAGGTAGAAAGTACAAAGAAAGGCAGTGTCACCAGCAGCAACAGAAGTTGCAAGAAACAGCGAGATCGTTTTTTTCCTACCACCTGTTTCCATCGTCACCTTCTTGGGCGGGGGCGCGCGGGACTAACCACTACTGCTCTGGCCGTGTCGGACGCCTGTCAGGCGAGAGGCTCCATTACTATCAAAATAGTATGCCCGCGTAATTCAGCCGTGATCATTCTCAAAACGAGAGCTGGTACGAAATACATTAAAGATGAAAGAGAAGCGCAGTTGGCGATGCTTCTCCTAGGCTGTGTGCCTGCTAACGGCTAAACGAACGCAAAAAACTCTACCTTGAAAAAGTTTTCCGGCTGCTGCTGCCACTGCCGTCATTGCTACCGCTGGCCATCCTATAATCATGATCATTTTTTTGGGCTGAAACGTCACGACGAGATGCGATGCCAGGACGACAATAAAGAAAAGTATATGTACAGTATGTAGGGATACATATGAAGCGCAATAACAGTAAAACGCAAAATACAAGTAAATGTAAAGTGTAGAGGACACTGGGACGTCCGTGTTGATGGTAGAAGCTCCGTTACCATTTGTTGTTTGGTGGCTTTGAAAGATAATGAAAGAAAAAACATTCGGCTGGGTGGACAATATTGTGATGATATGTTTTACCTTATTTATTTAGCAAATTGTATTTCTGTAAGAGTGTCTATAGGTATTTTTAAATCTTTTCCCTACTTTCGATGTTGAGGTTGTTAAGCATTACTTCAAATGGGTCTCGTTAAACTTATCTGTGTTTTTATCTAACAGGCTTGTGAAATAGCATGGTCAAACTGTGCCGTAGGAAACGCCTGGCAATGCTGAAATTTATGGGGGGCTTACGGCCAGCATGGCTACGCAACCAAAGGAATGCCCAACCAGCCAGATCCCCTGTAAGCGTCGTTTGTACTTCAGCATATATGGTACGATTGTGTGTGAACGCGAGCATATAGCGAATCAAACGGTGTCGAGGGAACTTAGCTGCATTTCAGTTGAGAACCAAGCCTCCTGCGTTTCGCTGGAAAGTGCCCCCTCATTACATCAAATATATGCCCAAGTATGTTATCATGCTTCCAGCAGCATTTCTAATTTACATATAAGTGAGTGTTATTAAATCGATCAGCTTTTAAAACTTCAGGGCATCGTCTAGCAGTTATGCCACTGCATGGACAATTCTCACGTACACAAAAACGCCACTATTGGCTGTTACAGACAATCTATCTTTCATACATCCCAAGATTGAATTAACTGTGACGCTTGTAAATGGCAGAAACACAGATAGTACCTTTATCGAGTCACGATATACTTTAAAGGGGGGTCAACAATACTCGTATGCATAGGGCTAATCCAAACGGATAGAAACCCTGACAACTGTTATACGTCATAGCAGGTAATCAAGTAAAATACTTTCCTACAGAGGACGTCATCAGTGTCGTAAAGAAACAATTTTTAGACTTGCCCCTCCGGCATACTTACATAACCTATGCATACGCTCAAAATTATTTCATAATCCACTATTTATACTCTGTGGCGGACGCTGAAGGAATCTGGAGTACTACAGTACAGTAAATAGCCCCTAAATACATTTAGTGTGGGTCATCAAGTACTTATGTCCGCGTGTATGGGAAGAACTCCTCTTGAGGAGTCATTTATTCTTCAGATGCGTTTTACTTACTATAAAGGGTTATCGCCATGTTTACATGCCTATTCGACACGATTGTCACAGGGTGCGCAAATCACAATGGACAAAGAGCCAAGGTTCGATAAACGAAGACAATTCACCTCGAATAGGTTACATAATAGTGAGATATGTTTCGAAAGCAACAATGATCAATCAGTCGTAGCTTGGAGTAATGAGGATAAATTGGCCGAACAGGTATTTTTGAGGCTAAGCGCCTCAGTCGGGCGCTTAGCTCATATTCCTGCCGAAACCCTTTTGAATATACACCACACTGCTCGCACATAATCATTTCTATTGAAGTATAGCTTGTATCTGACATACACGATAGAGCTTTAAAGGAGAGTGGAAATACTTCAAGAAACTGCGTAATTCCAGAACAATAGGATAATTCATCCGATTGGCAAGTCAGTCCTCCTTATAATTGCCAACTCGTTGTGGCTTCTGTTGGGCGCTTCCGGAAGATTTAAAAGAACGTCTGCCTTCTACCTTCAAAATTAGATTTATCGAGATCGTGCAGACCTACTGTTGTCGTTGGCACTGGCGTGCGTCACACTCCGTATGCGAAGACGAGAGGCTTCGTCTCTATGCTGTCATTCTAAGTGAGTCCTGCTGGAAAAGGCTAGCCATGCTAAATCCGTGTCTATAGCGTAAATACTATATATCTACAAGGCATAACAACCCATAATTACAATCTTTTAGTTTGATTATATATTATTGCACTTATTATCATTGTAATTGTTGCGAACCAATAACAATTAAACGCAGTTCGCCTCTATATACGCGTATCTGGAACTGGCCAGTGTGCTCTTGGCTCGAGCCGATTTGGGTCTGTTTTCTTCAGTGTCATTTTGTGCCTTAACCGCTATCAGGCTCAAAACCTCGCATTTGTTAGAATCGTCGATTTGCAAGCGTATGCATCAGGATCTAAGCACGACCATTGTCAATTCAATCTCAGTAAACTTTACTCAAGCGTGCGAGTTCCGTTAGTCTAAAGTTCAGTTAAAAACTAGATGACACTTCCATGACGTAAAGCGTATGGATGGCATTTTAGTGGAAGGAATCAACAGGTGCTTAGGTTATAAGTGCTTCTTCGTCATTGTGTTCTCTGTAGATTCTTTTTTTTTTTTCCTGGTTTTATTATTTTAGCTAATTAAATAATCGTGTGCGCATGTATCCAGAACTAACGTGTTAAGCCGCAATTGATAAATCGTACCGGTCTAATTCAATCACGTCTAAGTACGAACAACCCAGCTTTTAACATGTTTCTCTTGTAGGCAACGATGGACCGTCTTGAAGTGAGTCTATTAGAGAGTAAAAAACAGTCACGTTATAACTGCGTCATTTCCGATCTATTGCCATTTCGGTCAAACTAATTACGGTGTTATTGCTACGAATTCAGCTAAACTATAGATTCTGACAGTTCATCGATTGTAACGTTCGAAGCACCGCAGGTCCGATGGCATCGAAACGAAGTCCACCTTTATCAGACTCGGGGCCTTGCCAATGACACAAAACAGCTTCTATGTACGGTTTAGCCTAATTGTGCCTATGAGGCTCACTAGAATATTACGACACGATAATGGATCAGTTTATTTTACGACAACACCTATGCTTCGAAAAAAGGCTGTTCTTTTTACGAACCGGTATAGATTTGTGCTTTAACCGCCCTTACCAACAACTTCAATTGATAAGCTAGCAGGGGCACTGTGAAGTGGCTTTTTATCGTCCCTCTTTTCGATGACGGCACATGGTGTCGAACAAAACAGGCTGCCGCGTCAACCTTACAGAAAAAAAGTAAAAAAACTGCGCAGTTGCATCAGTATACCACGTTCTGATGTCTCCATACTCTGACCTCTGCACGAAATCTACACAAGAAAAACTGGCAAGGTTTTTCAAATGACTTCGTTTACCGTACAACTTCCTTAATCATGGTAAGTCTCATTACACGTCAGGTATCTTCTGCTGGATTAAAAGGTAACCGTGGCACGGCTGTGACCAGTTTTACACGCGCTATCACATTTTAAAAATTATACGTGTGTCAAAAGAAAGCGATAAGCTAGGGGTGAGGACTGAGGCGGTACTTAGCCAACTGCCGATATTTCAGGTCAGAGTGTTAAGGGCTTTGCTCTTGGTGTGCAAATGGCCTGTGTTGTGCCTGACAGGGCATACAGGTAATGCTTTTGTAATTTAACTAAAGCTAGGAAGAGTCCATCAAAGCGCTTACTTTACTTAATGGCCTTTCAAACGGTACACGGTTGCATATGAAGGAAGGGTGGGTTCACGGAATATGATAGACGTAAATTCTCTCTATGAAGGATTAGAAGGTGTCTTCTCGTTGAAATAAGTCGGTAAAAGATAACTGTTACTTCTCCGGCGCAAGCGAAACACCTGTTGAATCGTATTTACTTTTCGTACTTAATTCGAAATTGCACATTAAAATTCGTTTGTTAAAAAAATTAGGAATGCAAAATAAGATCCTCACCGGCATCATCATCATCATCGAAAAGATTTCGCACAGGTAGCAATTGGCTGTTCACAGTAAATTTATGGCTGAAGACTGTCACGTCGGTCATCGCATACCAAATGATTACCTTAAAGAATGTTACCTTTAATAATTATAATAAATGACCATCTTTAGATTTATGTTTTGCTCAGTCATGTTTATCACCACACCGTTATGGCCATCCCCAACCTTTTTCAATTGCCTTAGCAGCGTCGATTGCCACTGGCCCATCACATCCATGCTTACGGTTTGCTCAGGCACCTACTGCTGCCTTTTATGGAATAGCAAAGCGGAACTTTAGACCGCTCGTCTGCACTTCTCGTCGTCGTCTTTCTAAAGTTCTTTGACTGCCGTTCTCCTACGTTTTGAACTGCCTCATATTTCTAACTGGGATATTTTCTTTCCAATTGGTTCATTCAAGTTTACTTTGTCACTTCGTCAGCGAATCCTGCACCGGTGCATTTCTTACGCTGAACCCAGCCTACTGCCAGGTCGTCCTTGCCACCACGCTATAGGGTGCTTCCGTCATCGCAGTCTGTCCGAGCGTGAAGGTCCGCCATGTGTTCCGTCCACGTCATGTGGAACGGGACTTCTACCGGTTCGCAGGCGTTGATAACTTACATGGCCGTAGCCGTATGTAATCTCTTTGCTGGTCAATCTCTAAGAGCACTCTAGTCTTTTCCTTTCGTTTTGATGCAGTGCTGATTTGCTATCTGGACTGAGCAGTTTCAAAGGGTGCGAAGCAACTAGCCTCTTGCAACTTGGCAGACGTGGTTTCATTGTAGGAGCGAATGCCGCAGCTTTTGCTGACGTAACTAGTGCGGCTAGCTCTTTTCGTTTTCGTGACAAAAATCGATGTGGCCGTTCGCTGATCGGGCTCGTGCCTGTTTGCTTCTCCTACTGCAATTCCAATGGCGGATCGGATTCAGTAGGTAGACGCTGAAAGTGATGGCAGGCAGACGGACGTGGAAGTGGTGGCAGTTACGGAATCGCGCCGTTGACGTGACTGCGTCTCCGTAAGTAGTAGCCATTGAGAAAAAGTAGTAGCAGCAGAAATAGCAGCGATGGTTAACAGGAACTAATACTGCTGCTGCTGCTTCTGGGCTTGATTCCTCTTGCGATTCTGGGAGTGGACACATTTCACGCCACGTTTAGCGCCATTGGCTTCGAGTTTTTCGGCACAGCGGGCACGCACTAGCCAGCAAGAGGTGATGCTGGCCTAACGTGGCTACGGTGGCCGGTGGCAGGCGGTGATTCGTTTTTCTTTCGCTGACACTGTTTGACGTTCCGTCCTTCAACATAACTCTACCTAGAAGTCTATCCCCTTTCACTTTCCGATTCGCCTTACATAGGGTCAAACTTAGGGGGCGAAGGGAAATGAAACCGAGGGTGCTTGGTCTTTCCCTGTGCCACTGCCAAAGCAATCTATATGGCCCACGTAGTTTCTGCGTATCAACCTACCATAAGAGATGCCTGCTGACACGTAGAGAGGGGTCTCATAAAACAGACTCTTTTACTTCGGTCCTTCTGTAGACGACCTTTGAAAACGGTAGCGTTGTAATGTTGAGATGAAGCAGTTGTACCATCCGAGGCTGACAAGGTCCAGTTAGCGGGAGCTCTAAGCCACTACGGCTACACACTTGAAGTGTTGGATTATTAATCAGGTTGAAAAAGGGCGGCAGTGACAAAGCTTTTCTAATTTATATAATTACAATGCAGTTTTGAAAAATATGCAGGGGTATTTTGAAGGAAAGTTGTATGTGGCTACGGACGTCACACACTGACAAAGAGCATGCAGCGAACATAGTCAAATAAGGTCCACCGGTCATAACCTAACTGGTTTACTTTCGCTTTACTGGTTTCGTTTTGGCTCAATTTGTCAGGACCTTGTGACCTTTGATTGACTACGCGACGTTTTTAATTATCAGGCTTGAATTAGCTGAAATAGAGAAAGAGCACAGTTGTAAGGTGCCTACCTACCATACTTTGGAACAGATGAGGTGGTCTAAGTTTGAAACCGGACGTAGACATACTTTGCTTTCAGTTGGTGGCCAGCTATTTAAAACGATGTTCAAAAAACCCAATATCCGATGTAAAAGCCACAGACATTTATTGGGACAATTTTAATCCCAATATTACCTTTCTAGTAAATGGCTGATTTAAAAAAAATTACTTTGTTGGTCGCTAAATATATTCCATCAACATACCCATTTAACAAAATTAGTAACATGAAAAACTTAAGACATTTATGTCTTAAGAAGCCATATATATCTATAGACACCAGCATTTGTTGTTGCCATTTAGGGATAAGCAAATATGTGCCAAGATGTTCAGTTCCATTTTTTTCATCGGATCAATGTCACACTAGAGCAATGGCTCTAATCCCATGGTGGGAGATATGCCCAAACTAAGCTTTAAGCGAACGGCCTTGGCGTTAATAGACAAAGCAGAGATAGCTAGCTATAACCGATCCGCTTATTATACAAGCGCTGCTCGTTTCCTTCTGGAAAAATAGTGATAAAAATTGAAGCAATGAGTATCATTACGACTTCATAAAGCTTATAACAGTTCAGGTAATTCAGCTCAAAAAGTTGACAACTCACTGAAAATACCAATCATAGATGTAACTCATAATAAAGTTTATCTTAATGTAAGATCCGCTGATGAAGGCCCGAACGACGTTCTTGAAAGGGCTGCGTAGCAGTCGTTTGCTATTACTAATACAAGGTAATTGACAACGATACAGTACACCATAGATCTCGTTTGATCCCTTTTCCAGGGAGTATTTCCAAATGGATCAGCAGGATATTTGGATCCTGTCTCGCTCGTACTTCGTACGGTTTCCGATATGTTTCTATACGGCTAAGCCGTTTTCCTGCGTCCTGCTCGTTAGGCTGCTGGCAGCCCTTTTCCTCTATAGTGGCCTTTGAAGGAAATAGGCCCACTAGGTACGGTCGCCCCATCAGCAGCAGCTACCACTAACTGGACCCTCCCGAATGGCACGTGAGTTATTCGATTATCAAAACCTGGCGACTTCTGGTCTTCAGGACGGCCAGTCGACCGGCTCTACCACGGACCAGCGTCAATGGACAAATGACTAACCTCAACTGACCGTCTGAGGTGAAAACCCCAACAAAAGCGGCCTGTCTTGTTTCTAAAATAGCAGCGGCAGTAGCAGTAGGATCACAGTAGAAGTAGAGGGAGCTTTCGACTGCCACTCCTCAAGCGGACGGTTGTAGTGAAGGGAAATAAAGGAAACGTTGATGCTACTAAGAGATTCCATTGTGGCAGCATTCCAAAATTTGCGAAAATTCATACCTGCTACTACCACAGTTTCACTGCTGCAACCTGCAATGGCATATCTGAGCCCGAGGCTACCACTCTTATCGCTTGAGCTATTTGCACTTTATTTATATCCCGTAGTTGAAAGTGATTTGCTTGCCTTCGAGTTTGAACCACTTCCGGTTCAACTACAATAGCAAAGCACCATTGCAGCTGCTGGTCACGCTACCCCTGGTTTCAGAGTTGCTCGGGACTGCCAGCCTCCCAGCACCCCCGATAAAGGGGGTCGGTGGATTTTTACAGTTAAGTTTGCGTACCTCATACTATTAGTCTTTGCCCACAAATTTTCTCCGGGTTACAACCGAAAAACCGAGCTCGGTTTTCCCTAGCCGCTTTTGCCTGCAGGGACCGCCTACCGCATCCTGTTGAAGATCGTCTTTTATCAAATTTAACAAATACACTGGTGTTAGTTAGCCATAGTTGAATAAATTGATAATAACTGATTATAAAGGGAACTTCCTTGAGGCGTATAGAGTAATGTAGACGTACTGATATGTTTTATTTATAATAAATATGTACCAGTGGCGTGGATTTGTTTATTACGTGCATTGCCAATTATGGGATAGGCAATGACATCGAGTTAGTTAAACAATGAAGAAGATAACGCTATCCCCATAGTTTTAAGGTCACATAATTGTTTACGATGAAATTGTTCTAGTTGAGAAATTTGTAAGATTGACGTTTCATCCAAGGTTTACCTTTTTCAGAGGGTCAGTTACCTTTTTCTTTGAAGTTTGCCTGTTGGAACAGAATTTATTTAAAAATACCAAATACGTTTTCGATGCGAAAGAAAGCAAATTTTGTATTGGCGTCTAATTGCAACATGTACTGGTCAGCATGGAGGGTTGTTGTCAACTATAATCGTCTATCGGTGCTTACGTATATGTAACAATCTGAATAGATTTTACGGTATTTCGTATTCAAATTTTCGCTGATCAGATACCAATAGGGATGAATCAGTGAGAATTATAAGGGTCGTCCAACTCATCTCCATTCGTTATTTCATGTTTAAGAATATTGTTGACATACATTCATGATTTTTTAGGGAAATTGCCATTACAACGACAATGATCTTCATAATAATATATGTTGCCTAAAGATGTATAAATTTACAGACCTCTTTGTTTAAGTTTTTTCTGCGACTCTTCAATCCAGTAAATTCAAGTACCCAAGAAGATTCGAAAAATGCGATAACATCTGAACCATTTGAATAATGACTAGGTTTTAAAGTTAATATAGTTCTAAGGCCTAGTACCTGCGACCCGGCACCCCAAAAATCTCTATAGATCAAGTATATGCCTAGGACAAAGATCTATGAAAGAAGTAAATAACTAAGATTTGCACAGTCTAATAGAAAGAGTTCGATGTTTTTTCTTCCTTTGTCTCCACATTCGTCTATGTTCACAGCCTTAACACGTCGAAGATAACCAGTTTTATTCGAAGCGGCCTGGCCTATGTAGAGGAGCTGTTAGGGTCAGGATATATATATCACCTACAAGTAAATAACGGGCCAACACCAAATGGCAGCACAGACGTTACATGCACCCTTGGGGTCTCTTTCTGATTTTGACGTGATGTCCTCCGCTATATCCTAGAGGTGCCTCATTCCTGTCAAACATAATCTCGTTGTCACTTCGGTGGCACGTGACGATCGCCCCCTAATAGTTGGGAATGTTGCCTTTTTTTTCTTCGCCGCAGAGGGTTCGTCGTCCATTCTTCCGTAGAAGGTAAATATGGAAGGCCCGACGTCATCCCATCGTATATTGTGCCCAGCCAATCATCAAAAACTACACGTGATTAAGAAGCTCCACGTTTGCCAAGGCCCCAGTTCCAGTAGAAACCGATACGATTTAGTGCACTGTGTTAACATATTAATGTCAATATTACGAAGGCAGCAATCGAAAAGTAACATTTTCATTGCAATTCATATTGCACAGGGAAAATTGCAATATCATACAAGTAGCTTGTAAAGGGGCACTGCATAATCGCAGAGTCGTAATACGGCATAATGAAGCTGATTAACGTGATTTTATGCTGCTATTTTTTATGTAGATCCACAAGTAAGTTATAGACTAATAGATAAAGTTGCCACTCACAGCCCCGTCACTTTCTCTGTGGCTTGTCTTTGCCTAAACTTCCAACCACTATTAGCAAACCACTTCCGCTAACATTAAATTACGACACATACTCATAGACGTTGAGGCATTTCGTTGTTAAAATCCGCTGTACGGCAGCAGCGCGACATTAGAAGCGATCCGCCATGCCTACTAAGCGCATCCGGGTTAATTTGTCGGTCGGGCTGCAAATAATTCGGCATGTTTTAACTAATTTTATTTTTATCTCACGGTACTACGTTCCCTTCGCCCTTTCCTATCTGCTACTGTTACCCACTTGTCCGGCCCAGGTTTGCTACGTGACTTTTTCGCGCCTTCGCCTCGCTTCCCTACTATTAGCAACAACTTCTGCTGCGCTTGCTACTCTCGCATCTCTCTTCGACGCAGGTACCAGTGCATGTCCTTCGCCCGCTATAACCGATGCTTCTTTAGTTCAGGCTGCTTACTAGTATGCCTTCGTCGAGTAAATGGGATGGTGTATACTCCAGCCAACCGGTCGGGCAAAAACGTTCGTTTTACCCCCCTAGACTCATCCACTACTCCCAAAAGCCCCGAGTTTCTATTTTCAGCGTTTTTGTCTTTTTCCAAACAAAAGCGTTGATTTGTTTCAACCGAAGAAGCGAAAGCTTAGGCAGAACTGTGTTACGAAGCTATGAGTCGCGCCTCCTCGGTCCGACACCTTGATAGTTTGAATATCGCAGCGGGAATAGTAGCAACAAAAGCCATATCTAACGCTGACTAACCGTGTTAGATTGGCAGCAGCCGTTGCCATTGCAGTGGCTAGAAGTTCCTCTATCGGAAAAAAGCATGACCAGCAGTGTTCGCGATTTATTTAATCGCTTATTGTGTAGTAATTGCAGCTACTGTGGTTACCGATTGAAACGGACGCGGCAGACGAGTCAGTGAATTACCTACATGTTCATCATCTGTAAGCATATGCTTTGTCCTATGAAAAACGCCTGACTTCTAGCTGCTGCCAGCCAGAAAGCCAATATCAAATAGGCATTTGTTGCCCCTTCGCGTATTGACGTAACGTTCGCTGTTTGTCATCTTCAATAGGTGCTATATTCAATAAATTTGATCTATTTGCTGGTGCCGGCTGGGTGGCAGCCGTCAAGCAGACTCTGGTGATTCTTCGCAAATGACAGTCATGTAGTTAGCTATCAAGGAAGCTATGCATACACTCTCATCTTTACTTAGTCTTCGCGTACGTCGCAGTGCACACTGTGCTTAGGTTCCAAGACTCATATTGTAATAATAACATTATCGTTAATACTTGAGAGGAAAACTAAAACTTTACAATTATCTCTTATAATATGTATGTAGAGTTCTGAATGAAGTTGTAAAAAATTGCTGATGCCGGTCTCTCACAAGAGGCTCTTTATTCAGCACGAGCTCAAAATTTCCATTGAATATACACATTTCAAACAACGTGACATATTGCCGTGCATCAAAAACGCTCAATTTGTACTGTGACCGCAGGTTTGCTCGTGTGCCACCTTTTCCCATTTTGTTTCCCAATTTATTGGCGTGTTTTGCGTAAATGTTGGTAGGGTTATTTCGAAAATCGCTCTAGACTGAGAACTGGTCGTTCGGTGCTTATATCTACTATGATATCTGTTATAGTTATTTTCTAACTTACCTAAACCTATCGTGTGATTTTTTACTGTAGTTCACTGTTCGTGAACAAATATATACGAATTCAATTGGATTTCAGGTGAGCCTTCCGAAATAGAGAAACATAACTTTCCAGTTGCCAATACAAGCGATCTCTATAGCCGTAGGATGAAACAGCCTCGGGTTACGTGTTTACACTTGATGATTACGAATCCTTTCTTGTTTCATTGATACTTATATAGGCAGTATATATGAGAAATTACTACCAGTAGTAAATAGGTTTGTCTCGATACGCAAACCTGCTGGGTAAACTTCAGCAACAAGTTCGAGCTCTGACCTCCCCAAAGACCCAGTTCGATGTGAATTAGCTATAAGCATTTACAAACAATATTTTCTGTTACATTATCAGCCTTATCAAACTTGTGGATTCTTGTGGATTTTGTACCAGTGGCATAAACGATACTCACGGTCATTTGCGCAGAACGGGGCCGCCCGTATCGATTCTCGACCCTGTCGTCGGGTATAGCTTGTACGATCAAGCTTTTCTTCGATTTGAAAATAGATTAACGCCACACCTACATCGCCCGATTGCCTCTAAGTCGAGTCGATACCACTTGATACGCTCCAGGCGTTTCTTGGCTACTAACATTTACTTCTTTTCTTCGAAGCATTGTCTTTGCTGACCCGTAGGAGCACGCTTGCTGAAGACAGCTGTTTTTGCTTAGTCATCAACTAATCGGTGGACAACGCCGACATAGATTACGCGCTATCAGCATCTTGAGCCGATCGTCTAATTTCTTCCTATTTTTTTTTCACTACCCCCTATGCGCTCGATGCCGCTACGGTGGCGACCGCTGTGCTGCTGGACGGGTCTTCTAAAAAGCTTATCCTCCACAACGACCCGGAAACGGTATAACTGCAATCGGGTGGGCCAGTAAAAAAATGAGGGCCTATAATGCGATGTGTATGCAAATACGTACGTCATGGCAGAGTTCGCTAAATAATGTAACCTTCCTGGTAGCAGGGAACGCTTAGGCCAATTACTGTTTGACTAATAGTAATTGTATATAGTAATATACAATAATATAGTAGTACGCGGCTATGGGAATGGTGGTTTTTTTCGCCGTCGATTAACGCCCGTTCCAGAAGGCCATCCTTTATGACTCAGGAGTATATCTAATTTCAGATGCGACAATGTTGAAGAAGAGTACTTTGGATTTGTCTCACACGCTAGTTGAATACAAATATTACAAAAAAAATAATGCTCCCATATCTTAACGTTTTGTTTATCGATATATTTATGATGTCATATTGTACCAATAACTATGGCATCATAGTTCGCCAGTCTTAAATGTTACTCATGTTAAAATCAGAAGGTTAGTTGCTGATTCGGGCGTTGGTTGCCCCCTCAGCCAGTGTATCGTTTCATAGCCTGTCTCATCCGCCCTGACCTCTTGCACGAACTAACGAGTAACCGTATAGCGTTTACATACGTAGTTACGCCACCATTCACAGATTCCCTTAACGGTCAATGCTTCTGTATACGTCAAGTAGGTGGGACTAAAAATCCTGGAATTATCAAAAGCGGAATACATGTCGTTTCGATTTAGGTTAAGGTCAGTCCGTTCAAGATACCGCCGGCCAACGCTATATATTAGTTAAGAATTCAGTCCACGAGCAGCGGTACGCCATTACAATTACGTACCTGGTTGTAGTGTAATAAAGGTGAACAATTTAATCGTCCGTTTACGGTGGCTGAAAATAGCGAAGCGAAACGACCTCCGCAGCATAAATGACTAGGTCGCATAGGGTTTGTTATTTTTACCCGTAACAAAGCGGCGTAACATGGCGCTACTTTCTTTTACTGCACCCGCCAACGGTCATCGTAGTCCCTCCTTACCGCCGCCGACGATTTCCTCCCGTTCTAATAGTGGTGCGGTGAACGTTGCTTGAAGCATCAATACCATACCTAGCGTCAGTGGCCAACCTCGTATTATGTGTAAAGCCTCCTCATTATTAGACCCTATCCGGCAATAACCGCTAAGTCAAGAATGTCGTTCTTACGGCACACTTGGATACCTACCTATACTTCATTATAAAAACGATAGGCGTATTGTTCGATATTAGAAGCAAGATGCCTACAATTGCCGTTATGGTTTAAGTGTGCTAGCATATGAGAGGCGTACCGCTGCTCGTGGACTGAATTCTTAACTGCAAGCTGACACACATAATGTTATTAAACAGCAGTAATAACAATTTGAGTTAGTTATCTAGCTAGGAAAAGGATATTGCCCCGCGGACAATAGCAGCAAGACGCTTGTCGACTAAAGAAGCATTGACTTGACAATGGCGCTACTGCAGCTTTTTTTTTGTTCGCTTTGCAGATGCCGACAAATACTTCAATGTTCTTTGTCGATGATTGAATAGAAAAAAAAATATTGTACAGGCGTCGACTCCCACACAGCCGCCGACTGGCTTGTCGGTTAACAATCCGGCTGGCTGCGAGCTAATTGAAAGGACGATCTTGTCGTCTTGACGATTGCTTGCAGATTCGGGTACAGATCCTTATGTGGATTGCAGCTATTGAGAGCTACGGCCATGAGGTGGCCATATTGCTGATACATTCGTCTACGTGCTGGTTGTGTCACCAAACTGTGACCTTGTGTCCGCTCACATGTTCCCTATCTTCACACGTTCCCACGACGCCTGCGATTGTCGAAGGCTTCCCTTCTTTACCCTGCACACTTGGAGTACGCTATCCGCAGCAACAAGAACGACAAGTGAGCTTTCCGTTTTGCTGAGCAGGGTAAACGAGAGGTGAAAAGACGCTTAGGTATGAACAGGTCGCAGACGCTCCTCTCCTCCTTGTTGAACTCGCGCTATTCCCGCAAAACTGGTATGGTATGCCTCAGAATGGGCAATAGCCTCCCTCAGGTCACTAATTTGCATGCGACATGGGATGCGCCTCACATCTGCAGAAGGATGTGTACGTCCAGCGAAGGAAAGCAATGCGAGCACGCGCCTGTCATCGGCAACCATTGTAATAGTGGCAGTAGCAGATAGCACAGCTGGGAAGACAAAATGAATACGCATAGCCTATGCATCCGGAAGTGTTAATATTGTCACTTCCGCTCTTTCCTTCGAGCGTCCTCTCAAACCAACTTATTTCCGCTTACTGGGAGACCTCTTGTGGGCTTAGTCTTCGACGCTACCTCATTCCTTCAGTGGCATGGCCTCTCGCCTTTTTCCGCCTACTACCTCCTTCGCTTTGTTATTCTCTCTCTTTTCGAAAGGGAGAAAACATATGGATGAAAGAAACAGGTGGGTAGGTCCTTTTTCGGTACTCCCTTCAGTGTATGCGAAGCACCTCCAGAATCGAAGGAGACGATGGCGACGATCACCGAGCGAGACATAGGAGAGTGACACGTGGCTGTGCAAACGTACTCAGCGAGCAAGCATTATAGAGATTCACGGCGTTGTGTATTAAGAAGGGTCGCTTTTCCCGCTCTCTCGCCGTATTTAGTCTAGGACCATTGAATTGAATGGCTACAGTATCAACAAATACTCGTTGTAACAGTGTAAGCAGTAAGCTTATATATATATATATATATATATATATATATATATATAAAAGCTTGCAAGTAACCGAAGACGCGGCCTTTTCTGTATTCTACTATGATCAATGTTGTTCCCGTCTATACGAGACCAATGCGGTGTAGCCGCTCCCAGCGACGAGACTAGAAAAAATAATAAACAAAGAATCGGGACCGTTCGTTCGATGTTTCACTTGTGATACATATAGCTAGCTTAGTATGGAGAATTAGTCAGACAATACAACACGCAGCGAAATTGATGTTTGACGAATGTGTAAAGAAGTAACGGCCATGAGAGAGATACTGGCACGGGAGCACTGGTATGGGAAAAACGTGCCCCATGCTTGCAGCGTTGAACGCCATTGAGAGGAAGAGACGGAAAACCAAATCCATAATGAAAGAAGCTCCATATAGGGAGATGGTCTGCTGTCACTATCTAGGAAACGTGCGCAACTACTGCTTTGCAATAAGGCCACGTGCTTTATAAAATACATTGGATGTATTTTGTCTAACATGTAGGTAAGCACATTTATTCAGACTGGGTATTGTAGAGGCGAAACGGTGTATGACTACTTCCTTGTTGTTTTTAAATACCATTTACTAGTAAAGTAGTTTAAAAACTCGCACAAAAACCACAGAATCCAAGGGCCTGAATTCTGCGCTTGGTTGAAGTGTTTGGCAACCCTAGTACCCGGGTGGTTTGCTTATATACGGAGTTGTTTTTGCTAACTTAACACACTTCTTACCGGCGTACACATTAGATACAATTATTTAGTAGAATGGAAGTGAAACAACAAAGGTCACACGAATTTCCCAAAATATCTCGCTTTACTTTATCGATCCTTCTACTTTGTAAACCTTCCCTCTGCCGTAAATTTCTCCTACCCGTCAAACAATGCACAGGTTACACCTGTTTGCCAGTGATGTCCAGCGTCTGTACACGTATGTCTTTTTTGGATTCTAATAGTGACAACGAAGATGATGAACAAAAAAAGCGTTAAAAAATGATAACACCCTATGAGCTTCCCTAGGCAGTTAGGAAGGTTTTCGCAGATCGAGGTCCCAACCGTTCCACGATTCCCCTTCAGTTGTCGCGGGTCGGGGCAAACAACACATTCACAAGGAGCAACTTTTTTCAAATCTCGTTAGAGAATGCAAGTGTTTTTGTTGAGGAGATGCATAAATTTGGGCATGGTGCATCTAATCGGTTTTCGTCCTAACAACAACGACGACGGATAGGGCGGTTTTGAACTGTGGGGAGTCTAGCGTGCATGGCCTCACACAGATTCATGATGAAGCTTTATACTACGATCGTCGCACTAGCATGCCCTAGTCATGTCGAGTTCACGTCTCTCTTTTGAAAACGCGACCGTCGCTGTGATATTGATTTGAGTGCAAAAGTGCATCTAATCAGTGTCTTCGTTCGTGGCCAAAAGGGTCCGAGTTTTCACCCAGTTTCGAGCGCCGCCTTCAACTGGCTCCTGCCCCTGGTGTTACCTTGTGAATACTACCGTCGGCCAATCGTTCAGTGACGACACAACTTAATCGTGAGTTCGTGTGTGCTGTTTTCTTGAAAGGAAGCACCTGCTAACAAGGGATGAGGACCCTTACTGTTTCCGTTCCCGTTAACAATATCTGCCCAAATTTTATCCTCGCCTGTGGAGGAGCCTATTGTTATAAGAACCGAAGAAAGCATAGACGGCAAAGGCACCCATGTTACCAGAATACAAGGTGGCGCTTCAAATTGAGACTACGAGAGCGTAGAGAGACGACTGCTATTCTTTAGGAGTGGTCAGCCAGCAATAGATTATTTATCTAAACTATCAGTGTCTCCGAAGACGCGAAGGGTTATTGCAGCTTATCGTTGTGGGTTCGCTAGTCCTTAACCTGAACGCGTCGTCTCATCGTTTATCGTACTTGAATAAAGTGAACGATGGATTGTTTGATTACCATTTCGTGATAGCATGGTGGGTCATGCTTTCTCGCAACGGATACTTACACTTCAATAGTGGGTACGCAGCGTATGTAATTCTAGAGAAAATCGGTCGCTGTGTGATGTGTAGGTCCTAATAAGACCGTTCAATAAGATATTTCATTTATTTAAGGGCATTGGAGATAATTCTTCGGTGAGAAGAAACCATGTTCGTGTTTCGAATAATCCTGACTCCATTCATGACAGATTAAGCTTACGGAACCTCTTAAAGGTCATCAGCTTCTCGCTGGTTTGGCTACCATGGACTATTTTACTTTTGGTATGCTGAAACAAATCACACATATAATAACGTATAGTGAAAGATTTTACCGACAAAAATACCATAAATATGAAGAAAAACAAAGTAGTATCAATTTATATGTTTTTTCAAGCTTCAAAATAGTTCTTTACACACAATAAAGGTTCATTTGTGTAATGATGTCCCTTTGGGGATCTTAGAACTAGGTCGACATAGACGCGTTTGCGAAGTTGTCACCCTAAGCGAACGATTTCTTCTCGAGAAGGCTCCACGACCGTAAACAATCCCAACCTTTTTAGGCCAATGCAACCATACCAATACATTCGCGTGGACGATAGTTTGACCATAGTTAACTATGCTTCCGCTCTAACATATCATATTGTTATTACTATTGATTGTTTTTTTTTACAATCTACCGTTATAAAGCCGTTGACCTTTGAAATCACATTAATTAATACTTTCTAGGAACATAATGGGTTTGTGTTGTCCGACAATTTAGCCATTAATCATATCTTGTGACAGAGGGCGTCTGATCTACAGCATCGATAGCATACTCGTAACTTTATCGTTGAAACAGTACGATTTCGTAGACGAGTTCGATTATGAAGCGATACGATGAGTAACAAACGGCCGATCCGGATTAGAAGGCCAAGTTCACTCTGAATTTAAAACGCTGAAGAAAGTAGATCTGGTTCATATGACCCGGCTTGATTATATCTCACCCAGTTTATTTACGGATGACCAAGTACACACAAGAATCGAATTCAGCAATCACTGACTGCTTATTAAGCAATCGTAAAATGGATAAACACCCCTTAACTCTCGCCAGTTCCCCGACAGCGGGGTCCCCATAGGGAAATTAAGCGCAGTAGAGATGCAGAGTTGCTGAACACGCAGTTTAGAAGGTACGGCTTTAAGCTTTAGCTTTTACGTAATCTAAATGATTCAAACTCTTCACCCGGTGCTAACATCAAACGTTGTCTCGGACAAAGCACGCCGTCCAGCACGAACCGCAGCGTCTCCATCTTACGTCTCCGAGGTTTCATAACCTACTCTGGTATTATGATTACCCTCATCATCAATAGTGAGTTAGCATTTTATCAGATAATGATGGACCGTTGTGTCGCGTATAATAGAACTTGGCGACAGAACAGCAGTGCAACTTCGAAAACACTTGTGCCATTGGTAAGAGCTAAATTAGCATAGAAGAAGCTCTCGTCCGTCGAAAGCTTTTTCCACGCAATGGAGACGCGGTGTCGACAGGCGCGGAAAGACTTCAAACGCTAGTACCAGCATCTAGCATGTTTAGACCGACGCACTTTCTGTCTGAACCGGTTCTTTATGGAGTTATTATAGGGATAAGCTCCCACAAGGTTTTGTTCTAGTATCACTAGTAAACCCTAGGACTTTCTAGTCCAGTTGGAGGTAGACGCGCAAGGTAGGGCCGAATGGCATCAATCGTGTGCAAAGTAATATTTGCTATCTCTTATTTGTAGCACACACACGATCATAGAGCCTCATTTATACGATTTGCTAACCTTTTAGTTTCATAATCTATGGGTAAACGCCTACGAAAGTATAATATATATGCTAAGAATCAGACTGGTTTGCTCGTACTACTCCCAGAGTAATTATATAGGGCTCTCTAATCTTTCCTCTACGAGCAACGAGATATTTTAGAGAATCTAGCCACACAGACGTTCTATACAAGTTAACGTTGGAACAGCTAATTAACTATTTTACTGTCATTTCTTAGCGCCATCAGAACGGGATGAGGGTTAAGTGGAAATTACGTACTTAAATTGATAACGATTGAGAGCAAGCTCTCGCGATCAACAGTGTAATACAGTTAGGGCAATTAGAAAAACAATACGAGAATGAGCACTGCATGTGTACGAAGGGCCATGTTTAGTCCTAGATTCGTCTCCCGTCGTGTAACGGCGTCAATTAAGAGCCGCGTGTTTTAATGAAAATCAAAGTTTATTGATCCGTACGTAAATATGTTAAAGAACACGAATTGCTCTCTAAATTGAACATACGCAAAATTTTGTTGATCTAAGCGTTTGCGGTGCAACGAAAACTTCTATTTTTGTCAGGTACTTACAGCCAAAGTAACTTGCTTTTCAAATGTATAGTTTAATCTCGTGTATTATTTAAGACATCCTCTCGATTGACCATTTTAATTAAGGGGAAAACGTGAAAAATCGTTTCCGCCCCCTGAACCGGTCAGCAACGACCACGGAAGAGTTTGTATAACATTTATTATACTCGTGCTATTAATATGATTTTTAAAAAAAAAAAAAAAGTTTTCTAGATTATACAGCTTTGTAGAAGTCATGTATATATTGGAGCTAATCACTCTATGGCTTTCCATGTGCTAGTCAGAAGCCACCATGTTTTCTTGGCAACAGACTGATTGTGCCCTATCGCTTTTAATAGTTTCTTTTATTGTAGGTGGAAAAACCAAAAAGAATGGCCAACTCTCATAAAGGGAAACGTTGCTCCACTTTTTCCCGCTTGAAATCGTAGCTGTGCACGACTTCCCGAGCAAGCTTAGCTTCAGCTTGGGGATAGCTGGTTAGTGGAATAACCAAACACAGGCTTCAGGCTCAGGAAGAAAATATCAATGATATTATCTCTAGCATAGCCTGCGGGTACTAACGATTGGACAAAAACTTGTAGCTTTCATTGTAATATCCACAGGTCGAACCACTATCCCGAGGCAATAGCGGAAAGGAACGAACTTAGTCCTAGCATCGGTCTGCATCGCCTGGCAAACATTTGTTCTGATTTCATGAACGCAGTCATCTATCAGTGATAATGTAAAATGATAGTATAGATGTTGCGTCTCTTTCCAGTGAGCACAGAGAATAGTGCGAGATATCCGACTTAGATATTGTCTTGCTCCATTTTTCCTTCTAATTGAAAAAGCCTGATCCTTAACAAGCAGTTCTCCAAGAATATCTATAGCCGCGTGTAGTTTGCGCCGTTTATCCATATCGCCAGACAGTTTACTCTTATTGATAAACGACGCAAAAAGGACGCTGGAGAGGTATCGGCGATATTAGCGTTTGTTTCAAAAACGCAGTAATCGGGTATGTATCCTATGTGTCTGGGATGTTCATCCTGATAATAGAACTAAATACATTTCTAATCTAATCTCATTCTCAGCCCTGGACTAACTTACCTGTCACGAATATGCACAAAAGGCGGTTAAGCTAAGGTGGCAATAGGGCAAAGAGAAGCCTCGGAAAGTGTGCAAGGGGAAGATTTGACCCTGTAGATAAAAGCTGCCAAGAGAAAAAATAACATCTGTGGTGAGTCGCGCAAAATGACTGGCCTTAAACGAATGCTGTTATTCTGATAAGGAACTAAGAATTGACGTAAATAATATCAGCCTACAACGCACGCTCAATTGTGAACGCTACAAGATAGCCAAATTGGCAAGACGATAAATCTGTGTCTATTTCGAATGATAAGACCGGTACAGGCACAAAACGCAAACGAGATGTCCTGCAAACTAGGACCTTTGAAAGTAGAGAAACACGCGAACTTTACAGCTAGCTAAGTTATAATATCTTACAATGACACACAAACCCAGCTACGTATGTATGCATATCGTATCGTCACCATTACAGGAACTGCTATAATGCGAGCACATATATCTAGAATCGGTCGGAGACGTAGATCATTAGAATAATTTTGCCTGCACACTTAAATGCACACAACCAACTCGACGATTACATGATTTCGACAACAAGCTTCTTGATTTCGCTATTCTAACTAATATTTAGTGTCATAAAATTTAAAAAAAGATACTGCCAGCCTTTCCACGTTCGCGACACATCCCCGAAGCAGGATTTCTACCGTCAGAAACGTGTACAAACGCACTGGCTTTTCCTTCGCACGGCTCAATGTGTTTTCCACACGATGTATTTTTTATGATACCAGATATTTTCTTTCAGTATTCTAAATTACAATCATGAACGTAAGCATATTTAATGGTTTGTACGACCGGTAGCGGCTGCCTTTATTCAAACAAGATCATGAAGAAAATACCCGTAGAGAAAGAAAATAGGAGAAAAATGGTACACGCTTGAACTGTCTCTAGGCAAACATATAGCATTGAAAGTGTACATTTGTTTGTACGTCATCCTCTTTTGTCCGTATACCATATATATATATATATATATATATATATATATATATATATCTATAACCTCTGCTTTTGCGCTTGCAAACGCCCTGTAGGTACTAGATACAACTAACTGAAGTTCGTCTCCGTTAAATGGTAGTGGCTGATCAACCGGCCGTGCACCCCATGGCTTCCGTGGCTGGGTTCGGTGGGCTCGAGACCCGTAAGTCATTCCGGACTAAGAGTCGCTGAAAAACCAAAACTTTAACCCGTATTTATGTATTAACATTAAAACACACTTTTATGAAATTAAATCGTCTTACACAATTTGAACGTAAGCTATACATACTCGTATTTTGAAATCAGTGTTTTTCCAAAAATACCATAACACCTCACAAGCAGTGCTGCTTTTTTCTATACCATATACCATAACCTAGCCAATCTGTAAAGATTTACCGTTCATTTAAAATTACTACTGCCAACTGCCCCGCCATATTTATCTCTGCCGGTTCAGAACACAAAGTCAAGGCGCATTGTATGCAGTGACCATCTTCTACCCTGCACCGCAATAATTTAGCCTTATCGACAAGCCCTAATTAACGTCGAAAAAATCGTCCACGACAGCTAGATGGCTGGAGCACGAGGTCGCAGATTCACACATCAAGTCGCCTGAGCAATCCATTTGAATAAGGTGACCTGGCAGGCCGAGCGTGTTTGTTTTTTTCTAGTTGCCCTAACACTTGCTAACGACTCCGCTTATGGCTGAACAGAAAGAGGACATGGAAATCAGGTGGACGAGTGGTTGTCTCGATTCTAAGAAGGCTCGATGATTGACTCATATTCGGTCAAGGACGTCGAGTATTTCCGGCGATTTTAACGTCAGCAGAAGCAGCAACAACAACAACAACGTCAGTAAGTTTGTCGTTGTTTGGGTGGTCGACCAGTTCGTTTGTTGGCTAGGTTTTCCGTAGGACACAGTACTCCCCACAACGGTTCAGAGAGACGTTTTCTTACATTTGATTATATAGGCCGGTCAACAATCGGTGCGCGCTCTCGCTTGTCAGGAAAACTACTTCTGGCGTCAAAAATGATAGCGGTCTTCTAGGTTTCTACGAGAATAGCATGAAGAGGGACAACAACTATGGCGACGACGATAACAGCGACAGCAACACGATCAGAAAAACCAAAAATGCAGCCGGCGAAGGAATGTATGCCAGGAAGTTGGCCTAACTTACCAGGTGGAGACGCCGTTGTCAACTCTATCATTCTTAAGCAGCATCTTCCACTTGCAATATTTCCAATTTGCACGTCTGTAAACACTTTGTGGAGTGGTTACCGGCACTTTTGCGCCTTTACCTTTACCTTTTCCTTTTTGTAGCACTTTTCTCCTTTCTCGGCCATTGTTGTGGCCAGTGCTGCTTTTTTCGTGCCCTACATTTGCAGCGAGGAGTACGGCATACGAAAGCATGCACACTACGCTCATGTGCTTGTTTGAATGTTCAGGCAATTTAACCGCTCCAGAGTCGTGTGCGTTTATGGCAGTGCGCGTATTAAATATGTACATGTGTACAGTATATGTAGCACATCGCAAATGACTGTTATTAATCACAGGTGATCAACACGACGACACCTGTTTTGCCATGTTACTTACTCGAGATGAACATAGTTCCTCTATGATGGTACGGGTTGACATCTACGTCGGCATCCCGTGTGAAATAAGCAAAGGTCGCTATGTCGTTGATCAGGTGTTTCTCGACCGCTAAGCAAATACCTTTGTCCGTGTAACAGTCAGCCGCCCCCTCGGTAACACCAACACGAGACCGGCTGAGATGAAACGGCATAATTCTGTCTTTGCGTCCCCTTTTCAATTGTGCTTTCGACGTCCTATTTTTCTGCCTGTTGCTCTTCTGTCTTTCAGGCGAACACGGTGTAACCGAACCCACCTTGCCACTTTTATCGTGCCTGGCGTCGCTGTTTAGTTAACGGTTTTCCGATACGTCTGCCCAAACAGCAAACGGCGACATGAGTATCCTCTATATCG
Organism: Varroa destructor; assembly: GCF_002443255.2. Taxonomy (NCBI): domain Eukaryota; kingdom Metazoa; phylum Arthropoda; class Arachnida; order Mesostigmata; family Varroidae; genus Varroa; species Varroa destructor. Next base: position 22,223,899 of record NW_019211459.1, read on the forward strand.
TCTGTTGAATAGGCGGGCTGTGCCAATGGTATTTTTTGTCATAGTAGTCTTCGTCATAGTAATAGTAATAAGATTTGTTGTAGTGAGCGTCGAGTGGATCGCAAAAGCTAAATCCGCTGAGCGAGACTGAAGCTAGATTTCTTTGTGGAGAACGGGGGAGGAGAACTGGTCTAAGGCTAAGTAAAGGTAAGCATTTCCTGTTAGGGGTTTCGAACGATCGAGTAGAAAGGTGGATGTGAACATAGCGAAATAGGGACATGGAAGCGTTGAACATTCGTTAACAATCTTGATTCGTTTGCTAAGCCTCTGCTTTCTCGAGAAAATGCCCTCTAGGGGTCCGATATGGGCTTTGCCAACGGAGATCTTGCTGGTTGGCCGACCGACTGACCAATTGACTGTCCATTCTAGCGTACGGCGATCAGATCGTTAACACGGTGACAAAAAAGTGTCAATCGGACATTAGATCAGTTCGGAGGATAACTTCGGAAAATAAGGTCAGTTCTATTCGAACTTTGTTCCTGCTCCAGTTAACTTAGCTATCCGTCGTTCTGTTCTTTTAAAATTGGGCACAGACAGATAGCATCTTTCTGAAACTTTTTGACAAGCCTCTCTACCAGTTTTGTCATAGTACTTTACCTTTTTCCCATATCATCGGCGACACCGTGTAAGCGATCTGATGAAGAGGGGTGTTATAAGAAAAAATTATGTAAACTTCCCTTCATGAAGTTTGCTTCACTTTACAGAAAATCAAGATTGTAAATACACCTGTTAAAAGAGTGTTGACGATAAATCAGTGCCAAATTATATCAGAAGGGTTCTGCATGGTATGTATGCTACGTGGCTAGGAGCCAAGTTACCAGTCCATGTGATGTTGCCTGGATCGTGAAGTGAGTTAGGAACTTGAGACACGGAGCCTTACCGTGGTGTACATATTTATTTTCGCTGATATTCCAGTAGATTGTCAATTGAACTAACTTCCAGTGCGATGCCTAGTTATGCACAATTTATTCACCTTATTTATAAAAGTCGCCGTCCGTCCTTATTCGTTCCAATGGCGAGTTCTCAATGGACTTTGCGACCCTATGAGGTCAAGAGGTGCATGCACCGCCCTCAGCTTCAAAACTGTTCGTCAGTTATACTTGAAAATGCATTCGAAAGGTGTGGTTGCCTAGTCTCGTTGGTACGAGCTTGTACCTCTTCAAGGTTGCTTCTGACTAGTCTCGTTTACATAGATGTTTGCGAACAAAGTGCGGCACAGCATATGAACCCACATAAAGCAGACGTCCGTACTATCCAGCATAAGGGTTTCCGTACAAGTGCTCTTTGTCCCTCGCGCGTTCCCTTCACCTACGAATACCTGCGTCTCTACCTTTTCCACAGCAGCGCCAAGCTGCGATCTGGTAACTCGAGTAAGCTCTACAGAGCTCCATCTCTGGTGGGTGCTTTGGGTAGTGTTGCACAGCGGTACGAGGGACTGTTATAGAAAAATCAGCAGACAATATCTATGGGAACAATTTTTAGATTGAGCAGCTATGTGAGCTTCCTTTTCTTTCTGCTCGAATCACTTACAGCTCGGTCGACATCCGCGGAGAACCGCAAGTCATATCATCTGGAATTCAGTATGTAGCGCCATGCAGACCCGCCTGCCAAAGTAATCTATCAGGCCATCAGTTTCCTTGAACTTGCAAGAACTCCTATAAACGCATTCACCGATGAAGTCTCGCGGTTTTCTGCTCAGGGATTGCCTTTCGACAGGTGTCTAATGGGCCCTCGGGCTTACAATCATATTGTATGAGTTGAAAGAGCAGTGTTAGCTATGTTATTGAGAAGGGGACAGTGAGTGTTCTGTTGGTAGTGTCGGCTGCTTCCGCGGGTGGTTGGACGTTACATAGTTGACGCCTTTATCAGATTGGCTTCCACTAACGGCGAACAACCCGACATGATTTGACCTGTGCATAGAAGAGGACGACAAGTGGCTACGTCCTACACTGGCATAGAGATTTCTACCAGCTTCAGTTCTTAGCAAAGTGTTAAGATTAGTCATCTGAAAGTCATTCGACAGATAAACGTGGTCAGAGCACGTTCCTAGGCCACCAAGCAGGGTTCTGCTAACGTTAATGGCCGCTATTAAGAGCTTAATTATTTTGGTAATCATTGTACTACCAGATTGTGCGAGTAGACGGGTATCTTCCACCTGAGTGGAGTAGGGTTTGACTCAAGCGAAGTACATAGTTCGCTCGGAAAGGACTGGATTTATGTAGATATTGTGGGAAATCGAATTATAAAAACACTGGATGTACATAAATAGATAAATCGATTTTATGATAGTGACAGAAGATGATAACGACGGTGGCTGGAATGAAATCTATATTCGTCGATAAACATTCGATGGAATCACATTTTTATGAAACGACGGATGTCGCCCGCCTAACTTAGCCTTATGAAACGATTCAGGCCCGTTCGGCAATTGCTAAAAAATGTTCTTTTTTCTCGCATAATTGCCCAATTGATGATATCCGTGTTGAACCAAAACTGTTGACGAATTAGGGATTATAGCGTCAGCTAAAAGTTCAAAAGGCACGAGCGCTGATATAGCAACAACGATAGCCAGGGATGAACAGTGAGCTTAAGCGGTCATTATGAATGAACCTCGAGGTCGTTAGAGGCACTTACAGACGGAAGTGGGAATTACGGGACTAGCAGTATTAATCCGAGTGATTGCGCCATTTTTTATATCCTGAGCAAACCAGTTACACAATGATTACCGTCTTTATGTTATTTAACAATGGTTCACGTCTCTGTATCGGCTAATCTTGCCTCAAGCCTCTTAATCTCAGCTGGATCCCGGCCTTAAACAGCTTACCTAGTTTTAGTCGACCCTTCCTGTTTATACTGTCATTTCTGTTACTGTCACTATGATAGTTGTTATTTTTAGCTATTTCTACTCGTTCATGTATTCCCGTATTAAGCCTCTTCAACTTCACTGGTTATGAAGAGCTACTTAATATTGGCTATTCTGAGTATTGAGGCAGTAACTTGAAGTTACTTGCTCATCAACGTCGTGAGGAGAGTACATTTGAAATTGAATTGACCTAACAGTAATCTCGAGCCGGCCAAAATTGTTTGCATCTTCTCATTCAGCTGATCTTCGAATCGAAGTTTGAACATTGCTCTTCTTTTATACAACCCGTTACCTTATACGTGCCAATGCGAAGTCTCTTGCGTGTCTTTGGGGTAGTCGTAAGCAGCAGTGCACAAAAAGGTTGTCTGACTTTTTCACACGTAATGAAAGTGAACGAGTGATGCTTACACGCTTTCACTTACGTTCGAGAAATTTTCACTAAGAACTGAAGTATCGCATTGAGTGTCACACCGATACGACAGCTACTCTTATCTTGGCTATCTGACGCGTCTAGCAACTCAAGACGTCCGATCGTTCTTTCGTTTAACGGATAGCTATTTTCGACTTACTGTCTGCTTCTCACAGCCAGACCCGGCCGAGTCAGGAAGGATACCCGGAAATAGTCAAACCTATCAAGGAAATCACCCATACTAAAACCGCACGCTTAAAGTATTTTCGTTAATACTGTCTTTGCGGAGCATCACTGGGAACTTGTGAACCAACTATGACATGGTACAAATTAATGTATAAGCAAGCTGTTTGCATAGTTGACAAAAAGGCGGTGTTACCAACATAAAACTCATCTCTGCCCCTCCTAAAAGCACTTGATTATTACTTCAATACTAACGTTGACACGGGTTTATAAAATGTGCCAAACTATTCTGATGGGTAGTGCCTTTTTAATAAACTTCACACTAAATTTTCATTTGCACTTCTTCATTATATTCGTACACGATAATGGTATTCGCCACTAAAAAGCTAACGTCTACGAGAAAAGAGGAGAGAAAGACGCATCGTCAAGTAGGATTTTTTCCTGTTTCAAAGAAAATCCTACTTACTCTCCTCGGCTATCGGTGTGATGTCTCTTTAAAAGTCTGCTTTCACCCCCTTGCTGGCCAGCTGTGCCGCAGTACAGTTAGACGGCATCGTTGCTAGCGTAGCTAATTCCACCTAGACGTCCGTTCCCCTCGTCTTTGCTATCTTTCGTTCTAAATCTAAGGCGCCATCGCTACTACTTTGTCGACTGCCTGGAAACGCTTTTTCCGTGACGTTAGCAGCGCGAAACGCGTGAAATCCGATTTGAAAATTGAGGAGATATTCGTTAGCAGTGACAGCGACGGAGGCGGCGTGGGTTCTATATATTTTAGTTGAATCAGGTTGGGTTAGGGGTGCGTAGTGCCTTGCATAGTACTTCAAAAAGCCTAAAAAATTCAGGCCCTCTTTATGCACACATACACACATACGATCTCAAGCGTACAATGTACTTTCCTTCGAATAAACTAGGTAGTTGGATAGGCAGGTTACGGGATATCTTGATTTGAACTATAGACGCATATACAGATGGAAATGTGCTGGTAAAGGCGAACTTCAGCTCTATTTGCCACAGGCGTTGGAAATTATTTGGTTACTCCCCGGGATCGCAAAGACGATTTAACAGACTTGCAAGTATGTAAAAAAATCCTACATATATAAGCGTTGCCGTATTAAATAGCGAATGCTAAATATCAGATACAGTAGATAGACTAAGATATTGTCTAACGGCAATAACTGATCGTATCTAATCGGTTGAACTCAGTGAATTGAGCCCAGAATATTAGGATGGTATTGAGCATGACAGCCCTCGTAATGGGATGTGTCGTTATACAAAGATCTGCAAGTCATTCCACAGACGTGGCATATTTGCTTTCCTTCTTCTTCTTAGTTAATTATACGAAACATACGCTACACAATGCGTGTTTTATATGCCACATGGCTCATGTAAATAAAGATATTTTCGAGTTAATTCCATTGAACATCTATATAGCACATACTCCATTTCACTGTCCTATAAACTGTTAGCCATCTTCCTGTACTTAGCCCTTGTCACTGCTCTCCACTGTAATTTCCACTCAACGAGTGCAGTCGGTGGCGATCAGACGGAATTAGGTTTTGCCTTTTCTACGCCCAACACCTCCTTCTTCCGTCTCTGCGACAGTTATGAGTCTCCATCTTTCCCATTTATGTGCCTGATATAGTCATAACATTTCCGCGATGAGGCGTAGACCCTAAAGCTGAATAGAAACACAACAGTGCCGCTGCGGTCTCGTTCTGAAAAATCAGTACCCTGTTTCTTCCTTATCCAACCACAAATCCTACACAACAGCCCCTTTTTGTGTAGGTCGTGGTGGTTCACCCCAACATGTGTATTGCTGCTATGAAACAGCATAGAACATTGCTCTAGTATGAGTGGACCGCTGCCCTATATGGATACTCGGTAGAGAACGCGATGCGGCGGGCCAAAACGAAATCGAAGAACAAAGGATAGGAAAATTATAGCAAAATGAGTAAGTCTGTGAAAGAGAGAGAAAAAGAAAAGAGTAAAGGCTGCACTACGCGCGTCCATATAGTAGTACGTGCGTCAACAAAGATTGGTAGGATAGCACGTGGAAGCTGATACACGCCCGTAAACACATACATATACGGACGCCGGCGTGGCTGGGGATAGCGTGTGAGGGGGTCTGTATCATGGGGTCACATGGCGCTCAGCAGCCATAGTTTGCTGTCTGGTTTCCGGCAGGAGTCTACAAGTGACACTGCTATTCCAAGCCGCGTTTTCTACGTCTCCATCTCGTTCGGGAGTTTCGCTCATTGTCATTCCACGAGCAGCAAGCTCTCTGATTCTGACCAGTACTTTTCTAAGCCAGCGTTCAAATCAGCGCTCTACAGCGGCTTAGCTGCGACTTCAGCCTGGTATTCTCGCGCTTTCGGTGTTTTGCCCTCCTTGTACTATTAGAAAAGCAACGGCAAAGAGGACAGTTCCAGCGCTCCATTTGTCTTCATCTGTGCGGACGAAAGCCAAGAGCAAACCTCGGGAAGAGGAACTTGTCTGCGCGTTTGGTATGCTGCTGGTCCTGCCGGTACAGCTGTTTGGTTAGGGGTAGGGAAATCGATGTAACGGCAGTGGACGGCTAGACAGTCCCGATAGCCGTACATGGTCAGGGCAGTGCTACAAATATTCGCTTAAAAAGCCTCATATAGACTAACCGGGGACGTAGATAAGGCGCTCCAATAGCAAACTGGAAGAGAACACGAGCAAAAAGATGTGACAGACGATGTAACGGATCGACACGAACGGGGTATTAAAAGCCTCATGTCAGCGACTCTCATGGCGACTTCGTAGAGCTAACTATTCCTGCTTTAGCTCAGCCTGCGCTAGTCAAGTTTGCAGGAGTCCTCAATCAACTCTGAACACGTTTTCTTTTTTATCTTCTCTATGGAATGGTGTGGTTTCGAGACTTGCTGAATCTGTCTGCAGAAGAATCGCCTTCATCCCTGTAAATCTCTCACTTCTCTCTTGTGCGTTATTCAATATCGTTTATAGATGAAAGCCATTTGTTTGGTGTATGTGGTGCTGGAATAAAACTCTAATTCTCGAGCTTTAATTCAGTTATATGCAGTTTGTCTATCTTTGCATTTTCTTTTGTTAATCGGATTACTAACGCACCCATGCGGCCAATCGGCGGCGTGTCATAATCTCTAACGTTTGGAAAATGATTTTGTTTGAATCTTCTTTTTTACTTAACTTTACATTTGTGATTCCTGGACACTTGGAAGGACGTTTAATTCTGCTATAGTTCTTCGGTAGTGTCAACTCATTATTTCAGGGGTGTCCAATTGTCATGTAGCAGTGCTCTGGGCTTGTTTATAGAGCAGTTATAAGTCAACCTGTAATTCCAGTGAACATCAGTGTGATATTTCAGCCTACTTCGCACGTTACCTTATTTTTATAACTTCTAAAGTATTGGCTCTAGCTGGGTCGACCATGCAGGACGGATGATACGAAGATACATTTAGCCATTTTTTTTACGCGTATCGAAACCACAGTAAAACCACAGCCACGGTTCAAACAGCCAGTAAATCAGCCAACACTGCTAAATGGATATCATCATCTCATATATACGAGTACCAATATACAGTAATAGGTTTAAGTGTTTCTAAATAGGTTGACTCTATTTTGAATCTACCAGTGTTCTCATTACACGTGAGAACCAATGTGAATATCATGCCATATTGGTTCGTTACTTACGAATATTCCAATGGATTTTGTGGCGTTCCCGCAAGCTTCATCGAAGTATTATCATTATTAGCATCGTTATTATCAATAGGACCATGTCATTTCCGTTACCATCAAATCCAACGTTATCTGAGTGAGATAGGCCTCCGTTCCATTGGGTTATAGAATGAAACCTTCGTTACCACGAAGTTGTGAGTTATCCCACAATCCCTTGTCAGGTTCCGTTGGGATTTCGCTTTCTTCCGTAACGCGAAAAAGCTGGCAGGTCTCAGAACGGAACTTTTTCTGACAAATGCTGAGGGCAGAGGAAACCGTCCGCTCCAATGGAATATCGAGCTCTCAGTGGTTGATTCACAGATTTTAGTAACCCAGAGGCTAACCAGCTAGCCCCTGTCATACTGAATAAAGAAGCGTACGTTCGTCCTATCGCTGCATTGGATGGACAGCAAAGGCAAGTACAGGAATGGGACTCACCAGCGCTTCTGCTGTTAGCGATGAGGGATTACTCATAATTCTACATTGAAGTATCGGATCAGTAATTGAAAGAGTGCCTCTCCGACAGCAGCGTTCCGCTTTGTCCAGTTTAGACGGACCCCCTGTTCACATTTTTAAGCTGATTTTTCCTATAGCACTAGCAGCAATTGTCAGTGGTTAGCAAGCTAGTTTGTACGAACTGATCTTCATTTATACATCAGCCCGAATAGTGAAGAGGGCGAGAGCAGGGGCTCGCGCGTCAAATGTAAGCGAATCGATTGCTTTGTAGCCATGAGGGGAAAATCGGTACGAGTGGAGTTATAGCGAAACCCCTCTGACTGAAGAATATAGCAGGGAGAACACGACGCATGGGCGGACAAATAGGCGGAAGAACGGAGGAAACCAAGTTCGAAGCTATTACTGGTCGACTACGAAGGTCGAAGTGAGGCAAACCGAGAAAGCAAACGCAGAATCATAGAACACAGCGGCGAGGGAGAGAGAAGCTGAGATATCTCCGAACGGAAGCAGACAGCAGCAGCTAAGGCAGCAGTAGCTGGTGGAAAAATCGCACGTCTAGATACGTACGTAAGCCCCCTTTACGGAACTTGAGGAATGGCTTATGTTTAGCTTCGACTGGTGGGCATGCGTGCACCTTTGTGTGAATGTGTGAGAACCAATGTGTTTGACAAATACACGTCGGCCGGCCGGTTGCATGTGTACGCGTATCGTGTTGGTAGTTTGGACTTCCATGTTAGTTAATTTTTATCTATATTACTCTTATTGGTGATTGCTAATAGCGTTAGTAGCATTTAACGAAGCTGGATGGGTACTCCCGTATTCTGTACTTTATTATACATTTTATATAAATTGCAATAGATTAGGGGTGCGCTCCGAGCTATAAACCGAGCTGTTAATAAACATTAAGTTTTGCTTATAAACATAAAGTTTACAATTCCTATAAACCTGTAGACGATGCACAGTTATAAGGCACTAACACGAAACGTTTAATACTTTGCATTAGCATTTAATTATTCTGACGGTGTCTCGCCCAGAGTATAATTTCGCCAGATATTCCCTCTATTTTAAACGTCTATGCCCTTGATTAGTAGCTACGAACGAACGCTTTGCGGTTATTCCTCAAATAGACTTGTATTAAATAGCAAAGTGTCTGCTTTGCGCTACTAGCGCGTGTTTAATCCTAAATGCCATAGATCTGTTACTTTGATGAGGCTGAGTTTCGTCGATCAATGGGTCAAGCATGTTCAAAAAAACAACCAGTACCTCGTGTGTCTAGAATTTGTTTTTGACCAGACAGTGTGGTGCGCAATTTTAGAAGCTCTGCAATTTTCCTACGGACAGACGACTAAGGCGCAGGGGTGGTTACGTGCCGTCCGATTTACTCATTTTGTCTGAGCGACCAAACCAGATGAGGAGACAAACCACCAATTTAGTGATAGCAGGTTCCGTGGAGTTTTAAAAGTACGATTTACTGCTTTGTTGTCAACCGTCACCATAAACTGCTATCGCATGAAAATAGCGATATTGACTTTGTTTCTTTTGTCGTCTTGTTGTTGCTATTATTCTTTCACACATATATGCACATACATTCTATATAATTGCTCGAAATAGAGGTACATCTTTTTTTCTACAAATGTCCTGATCACTCGAACTGAAGTCAGATGGTAAACTATGTTCAACGAATCTACTCGTTTCCTTTTAGCCGTCCTTAATTAGTATTTATTTACTCGCAACGACAGCATCGGTCAACTTACGTCCGCTCCAGCCGTTCTCGCAAGATCACCTTGCCGTTCGGTTATTGCAAGCATTGAAAAATAAAACGAAAAGAAGACATAGCTTTCCGTATCTATTGGCCTAATTTTGATAGTCATGAACAAGCAGGCGAAGTAGTCTATGACACGAAGATATTTCGCGAGGAAATAAATGAGGCATCCGTGGTGAAGCAAACGCCCTACTGTAATTCCGACGCTCAAGCCACAGAGAGATCGAGGGGAAACGTTGATTGAACCTGCAAGGCGAGGTGATGCCTTTTTGGACCAAAACAACTGCAACGGCTAGTGAGTCGTTAGGTCAGCAAGAAGCAGCCAGGGCAATCAAAAACTCGTTCTTACGTCTGGTGCTTGCTCCTCTAGATCCTTTAGCTTCCTCCGGTAGAGACTGCCTATTGACAAAAAAATGACTCCCCCAGCCTTTCAGACAAAACTAAATTGGTGGCAACAAGAGTCAGGGCATCTGAGGTCCTAGAAAGGGCGTCCCATATAAGCTGACACGATTTTAGAGACGGGAATGAGAGCTCGCTCTCTGATGATTTTCGCGCAGCCGTCGTGTGCGTTGTCGCAGCATCTGCCGCCACACCTATACTATCAAGTAAAAAGCGTCGATATTTGATGTGCAAACAATGATGGGCGAAACCAGCCATCGTCTGGCCTGCTAACAGCGGCTCCCTATTTTTAGGATATAAACGTTAAAGGACAAGGGAACTGTTTCCATTGGTGATGCCGCTGCTCCGTTAGCAACCGTAGAGAAGAGTGCATTGGGAGTTGGTTCAATCGCTTACTATCGTCATTTTTAACCAAAGTATAGCCCTTGTGCCGCTAACGCTTTGTAGAGGCCAGACAAGACGAATTAGACATCAACAGCAGCATGCGCAGAGGTACATAACGATCGTCGACCTGCCGCAATTTAAAATAATTTTAAGCGATAAAGGGGTAATTTCAGTCCGCAAAGTTCGTGGGTGCACTTGGAGAGGACCGCCTTTTTTTTGACAACGTTGGTGTGACATAAGTCCAGACGACTTGTTCCTGTTTCTCTTCTGAAAGAAAACAGATTCTCTATCAGGCCGGTCTACACAGATGCATTTCTTCAAATTTGATGCTGACAGCCTCAGACAGAGAAGAACTGCTGTTACTACAGCTAGTTAGCTGTTTTTGCCCCCATCAGACGGAAAAGACACTTCGGTCATCATCATCAGCATCGACTAAAGCCCTTTGGCTTTTCCTGGATGTGCAAGATACGGTATACTGGAATGGAAGGCTTCACCGATGCTCCTGGTCGGCCACGGGAAGCCACGGAACCTCGAAAAAAAACACTATAAGCCCTTGGCATCATGAATTTTTCTCGGCCTCCAGTTGTTAGTTGAGTGGTGGAGGACCAGTATAGCATGATGCAGCACATAGCGATTCGAGTCTTTTCTCCCGTCAGATGCCAACATTACACTTTGCTTGTCACATTAGGCCAGCTTCTGTTGGCTAGGGTTATAAACTAAGCTAAATAGGAGCTAACATAGGAATGACCAAGGTATTGGGTTGTGTTGTTCCTTCCCCGTTCCGGATCATGCTTTTTGCATGAACATAATGCGTCGCCATTTTTTGCTGTTAAAACACCACATTGTAACCGTAAACTCAGCTTTTCCGTTGGTTCCCGGCTGTTTTTCCACTTCGCAGCTAGTTGTATAATAGAAAGCCGTGGCTCAGTTGTTACTCAGAGAATGCCATCGTTACGTCTGTATGGGAGTCGGTCTGTGTGTCATAGGCCCTTATATATGTGTACGCAATTGAGATTATATGTGCAAGAGTTTAAGCCTTAGTTGCGTGTCTGCTCCTGAAACGACTGCTTCAGTCCTATGTACCGTGGTGGAAGGCAAGGAACGAGAGGTAAGCTGGCCAACAGCCCAACAGCAGCAATAGTGAGTAGCAACCTCGTGGTTGTAGGCTGGACGCTTGTACTTGTTTAGCATTCAGTGTTAGCATTGGGCAGGTTGGCGGATCAATTGTGTCGCTTCTACTGTCCATTCTGTTACTAGCCTTTATCGCACTGCCATAGTAGTCTGCAGTTCGGTGTGTCCTTCAGCCAGTACTCCGACCAGTCCTGGTAGACTCTTCGGCTGAGGACAGCAGTGAGTTCCCGTCTTTCCGGAAATTCTGCCGGAAGCGGAAGCGGCAACGTGTGATGATGGCGCGCACCCGGAAGCCTAGTTATCGCGAAGGTAGCCGCGCTTTTGTTCGAATACCAGTCCAGGACTGTGCAGCGACAGATGTATGTTTCCTACAGCCGACTTCAGAAAAAGCGCTACTTATATTGGCAAATCTTGCAAGAGCCTAGAGCAAGAACAAGAAGTAGTCCTGGGTCAACCGGCTTCGAATGGGCACCAAGCTCCCTTTAGAAGTAGAAAAAAAAGGATCGTCCAACTCGGTCAAGTCTTATTCAGGTGCCGTATCGTCCCCTCTTGCGCGCCTAGATCTGAAAACACCCGTCGATGTACAAGTTGATTACGAGTTAGCGTCCATCTTAGTAGTGGCCATCCGTCCACTCAGATCCCACATTTGGACGGACGGACAGACCTTGACGATGACGTAGAGGGGTTGTATAATGAGGCGGCAAATGTTGTAGTCAACAGTTATTGTAGACTTACCTGTTAGCCAGTTGAATGGTCGCAGAATAGGATGATTTTTATCTCCACTGAGATTTCTACACGTTGTGAGTGTGTAGCAGACATCAACGCGCGTGACTTTTTTCAAACAACAATACTAGAAGAAAAATTTACTGCAATATCGGCGGACAAGTCCGTAGTACATAGGTTCCTATATCAAGAATAATCTGCAGCCACATATAACGAGAAGGGAATAACACGTGAGTTGGATAATAATCACCAGGGGCAATAAATATATAACAAATACGTTTAACTACTATTTGCGGACAGCAGTTGAGCAAGCACCGTTGGAGCTTTGATACTAAACGGATAGAACGTTTGTGCTTTGAACGCACTACATCGGTTTCAACGAAAGCTTCTTTTCTTTGACCCTCGCGATTGCTTCTCATCAACTTCAACTGCGCAGTACCGTTGTAACTAAAGTACCGAAAAGAAGATACGTGTACTTACCGTGTCTCGTTTGCGTCTGACGCTGTGTATCGTGTGCGCGCTTCTCTCCTCTTAGACTGTCCCTATCCCTCCAGACTTCGATCTCGAGCTCAATTGTTCGCCTTTCCGCATTTACATTACCCTAGTTCTCGAAGGCGACCTAGTTTGGTTGGATTGTAAAAGTGCCATCGCACCAACGGTAATCGCTGTTTGTAATACTGCTGCCACTATCCAGACGACGACTTGGTCGCGTTGTTCGTGATCATCGTTTCTTGACAATTTGCCTTTGGAGAAAACCGATCGACAGATATGTGTGATGCTGATAATTCTACGCAGTCAGCTCCAGCAAAACTCCTGAGAGAAGGCTCTCTACAAAATGCTAACCGATTGCGTCTGCTATGGACGTATATACTCGAATCGTTCCATTCCTAGGGGTCATGTACCTTTCAATACTGTGCGCCAGATTTTGAATCTGTGTGACCGCACATTTACAGCACTTTCAGTCAAGCCTGCATAACAATGGCATTTGTGCGGTGCGGACCGGGCATGGACGACGGAAGGTCCGAGGCGTGCCGACGAAGTTGGTTGTAAAGTGTGAAGCTTTGCGACTCTTTGTTTTGCGATGGTCAGGCAGCCCACGGCAAGGCCATCGTTCTCTCTCGAGAAAACGGGGCAGCTCAAGAAGAAAGCATGGGAAAGTAGTACGAGAGAAGTGTTAAGAACTATGAGGGTGCTTTGATGCGCCGGCTGCGTACTGTCGAAACTACTGCCGAGAAGACCTCGTCGTGGCACGAACGAGTGCCACAGGCCGTGCAGAAGGCTATGGAAGCTCGCATCGATGAGCGCAATGTAGAATGAACTACGACAGGGTCGGTAACGGAGGATAGTTGAGAACTACATGAGCGTTGGATCTGGTGGAATAGATGGAAACCTTGAACCAGGGGTAACGGAACATCGGAAGCCGGATTCATAGTCGATTTTCCTCCGATGATCCGTTTCTTCCTTGCCTCGCGATAACAAAAAGCGTTCATCAGGAGATATCACAACTATACCGTCGCATCGCTGTGCGGTGCTGCTGACACATATGTCCCCCATTTTGCTGAGTACCTCCTCGCTACTGGAACGCACTGACAGACGAAGCGACGAAAGGACAAAAAAACGAAAAAAAATGCTGTTGTAATCGTCGGCAGAGTTCCCAAGGGATATGACGTGGAGGGAGAGGGGTATAAAAGAACTTCGTCCTTTGACCGCCTTGCGGGACCCTAGACTGTCCGTCCCTGAAGTGGCAACGAAACTACGGTTATCCTCGTCCAGGCCTTAAGCATATCGTCATGACTTTAACTCGACAAGACGACTCCCCCGGGACTGTAGCCTCGCCGAATTCAATCTGCTCCCCTTCTGTGCGGTGTCTTTCTAGACCAGTCAGCCAAGCCCCCAGCGCTGATGCTTAGTTCTATAAAGTAACCCCGGAATCATCAGGATCCCGAAGTGGCATCTCTGTCTGTCCCATTTAACTCCCCCCTCCACAGCCACCATTGTCGACCCCATTGCAAGCGCGTATGTACGAGTGAGATAACCTAAGACGACCACAATCTTTCCACGCCTTTATTCTTCTCAGAAGAAATTCTTTTAAGGTCCCAGAACAATACATTTACCCAAAGAGGTCCGCTGCTACATCTACTCTAACATAAATGACCCAGCACTTAGGAAGGCCTTAAAAGTGTGTAGTCATAACACTGTACTTGTAATGAATGTAAGACATGTTTAAATAAAAGGCAAATACAAATTGCTATGTATTTTTCTTTGGATTAAATATCTGCGTCTGTACGTGTCAATATCGCTTCATTCACAGATACCGTTCGGCTGTAGCGAGTTCAGTAAAAGAGTTTTTAAAAAAACATTGTGAGCCATTTAAACCCTAAATTTGAGTCAAGGTTGAAGAGACTAGCAGTTTCCCTGAGAAAACATCGACTGTTCAGCATAGTGAGGACCGACATTTTTCTAAACCTGAAAACGAAGCAAAAAATATAGGGTTTTAAGACAAGACAGATTTCAACGTTTTTAGAATAATTAGTTAATTCTGGAGTTTTGGAATAATATCCGTGCGCCAAAAAAAGTTAGAAGACCTGAGTGTAATGCAATAGGTGATAAAATGTCTTATGCGTATTTTAAAAAGAAATTAGCCGGACGAGTTAGGACCAACTCTAAGTTGACATACGGAAGTTGACCTATTATAATTGATAGGCCACCCATTATAAACTCTGTCGTCTGTTTTTAAAATTCGCTATATTCTATTTTCGTTACGACTTGACCTTTAATTGTATGATTCCACAAACTTTTCGTATGAATACGGGTATAGTCCAAATTAAATTTTACATGAAACATTGTATACCGAGTGTTGAACCCATAAAATGAATATCTGAGCATTTAATCAAGCAATGTATATCTGCATCAAGGCTCGTCTAAAGTTATGTAATACGGTGTTGCAACGAGTGTTCTTAAACCTAGAACTGGATAATCTTTGTACAGACACAGATTCTCAAACAGACTATCTTGCTTTCAATGAGCGTATGTACATTTAAGATGGTGGTTTGCTCAGCTATCTAGATATGAACCATACAATGCATAATACGTTCTTAATGCTATTTGAATAGCTAGCTGTTCATAATGAAATATTAATCAAAATGCATAGAAACCAACGGATCATTCAAGCCGACCTGAGCCTAGTCATCTTACCCCCTTCAAAGGCAAACCTCGTTTAGGCTCTGTGAGCCGCTAAAGAAGAAACGGCCTGCGAAGTCAACCTGGAGCAGAACTATTTTCAATTATGCCTTCTTAATTACTGATCTCCTATCGTTACGTATTACTAGTTGATTATTGAAGTTCTACTGTTTATATCTATATTAAGCTAGCTTGGAAATTATAAGGCGAAATAAAACCTTTGAGCCTATTAGTAGTACCCCTTACCTCCCCCCGCCCCCATAAGAAGCCTTGTCAAAATGCGTCGTCAGACACAAAGTAATGAGTGCATATTAAAGTGTACCTTTGAGAGATATAAAAGATATCAGAGGAATACGTCTCGGTTGGGTTTTATTTATGTGGCTTGCATGCTTGTTAGCCTTTTTGCGATCAATCATTGAGATGCCCGCTCACTTTAGCGCCCGGCACGGATAACTGTAGGCAGGTGCATGAGACAGAAATCTTCCTAGAAAGAGCATAAAGTAATGCAACAGGTGGCACAGAAAAAGATAAAAATATGCTAAGTATAGCAGAAAACCGACTTAATACGCCGGCAGATATATAAAGGTCCAGTATCACATGGAAAAGAAATGCTTGTAGAATGCGAGAGAAAAAGAAGGCGGATGCATGTTTTTTGTCTCTGAGATGATAACGGACACTAAATAGGGAAGGGGCACGTGAGTGTTTTGCAGGAAAAGGACTGTAGTGTGGGCGCCATGCGGTATAAGGTTGGAGAGAATATAATGAAGCACTGGTGTGACTGTGAGTGGAAGAAAAACGTGTCGTATTTGAAAGAGCTCTGTGGTCTGTTTAAGGAACTGCAAATAAAAAGAGCGAATAACTCACTGAGGAACTGCGTCTGAATGTTAGAGTCAAAGGAAAAACAGGAGGATAATCCCAAAGGGAAGAGGTTCAAATACGGAATTCAAGGATAAAAAAAAGTACCTAAAAGGACATCAACTCCGTTAAGCATTGTCACCTTCCGGAGATACGTAGGTGATTGCGTTTACTCCATGGAAAAGTCGAGATCTCCTTGGAGCTCCGCTAATACCTCACTCTTGTTCTGTGTGTCGTGCTCCCTGTTTCTATTCTACAGGACGAGACTTTCCGGTACTGCCAAGTCCTAAAATGGACAGCAAGCAATGGCCCCTGCACCACCGCTGTAGCACTTGCGTTGATTACTTATAGCCCCTTTTCCGTCTTTCCGTCTTTCTGTTAACCGATATTGGGCACTGCTTGGCACTCCTGAACGACTGCTTCTGCTACTTAGTTTTGTCCATAGCGACTCTTCCTGTCGGCACTGATATACAAATACACGCTACCATAAACAAGGCATTGCACAAGGTGTCCACCGTGATCAGCAGCCGATTGGCCGGCTGGCCATCTATCTGGCAGGAGAATACTGTTGGCTGGTGTCTCGCCATAGCACTGTGCCTACGAGCAGCACCCAGGCGAAACGCGAAGGTGAAGACTTTCGTTCGGTCCGTTGAGGCATTACTCTTGCCGGAAATGGCCCCGAATGAGTTGGAAATTCAATCATTCGTCGATCTTATCGCTCTTTCTAGCCAACAGGTTCCTCATGCACGGCTTGCTGCTTTCTGCCATTGCTCGTACGGTCAGCGCCGCTCCCGGCAATCCTTACCGCTGCGCCGAATGGCTTCTTTAGCACAGTTGCACGCCAGCCAGTGAGCATGCGGTACGAGTGTTATTCCTTTTGACCCTTCCTGCTATTTCGAAAATCCCTGTATAAGTTGCTGCCCGTACCCTTTCCGAACCTCCAAGTTGATCCCACGGCTCATTAGACAAAACTGAATGTGAATGAATCGAGACTTGCGATCCACCGGCGAGCTCAAACTGGGCACAGTTGTGAGTACGGATGAGGAGGCCAATGGCCCGTTAGCTGTTGTCGAACCGAAAATATTACCGAGCACTCCCTATTGAAGCGGAAAATTGAATACGGTGAACTGTCGCATGATAAAATCTCCTGTTGATCGGGAAGTGGCATATGTACCAGTAAAACGGAAAGCACTACAGAGACGACAAATACATTTGATTAAAAAGAGCGGCTATTATGGGATGAATGTCAAATGATCAATGATTTGATACTTAGGGACCGCTAAACTAATCAACCTGTGTTAGTCAGATGTTAACTTTATAGGACCACTTGTCTAATATTAGAGCAATGATAAGGTTAGATTCTTCTACTAGAGGCATCAATTCTCCGTTAAATAGCTGACGAACAGCGCAAGCCTCTTTTGCTCACACTGTATAGTAGAAAATCGAAGATGGTATATTTTGTCATCATTACAAGAAGGTTTTATCTACAAGTAGGTATGCGTAAAATAAAGGAAGCTTGACCCGAACAAAACACCGAAGATACATATAGATATTAGACACTAGATCATACTTACATTATACCGTGCTCTAATGATACGTTCCGTTTGTCTGCTGTTTGTTTGTTTACAGGTACGCTTTGAGCTGTTAAATAACGCACAGGGATTTATCTTCTGAATAACAAATCACTTAGTCATTTCTATGCTTCATTAGAGAAGCCTAACTGATGACGCATTCGTGGATGGTTAAGACAGAAGTCCTATGGAAAGCTCTGCAATCAGATTACCAGGCTGTTGTCAACCGTTGTTACTGCTCAGGTAGCCTATTCGGGTCTTTTTCATAAACATCTGTGGGCCAAATCGAATTTGAGTTGCGTAGAGCTTTTCGTAAAACGCTATGTACATCATAAAAATGGTTTCCGTCGTTCCTGAGCTCGTGCTCGATAACTTCATTCTTGGTCATCACCAACTTACCGCAGTAACCCTACAAACTGTGTGACCTCAGGCAGTCCCCAAGCTATGCGTATCCCCTTTAGATAAATTTACCTTAAATCAGGGTTCGGAACGCACATAAAACTCGGGTATTCCTTTCACAAAATCAGTCGAGCTTTGCTGTGTCAAGTCTTCTTCTCCCACCACCGTCGTATCGATGAACATTCGTCGCCGGCGCCGTTTCATTCGCATATCACTGTGTGAGGCAGCTCGCAACTCTTTTTCATTTTTAAAGTTAGATACTATTCTATTGGGAAGTTCTGACCACACGAAACTC
This sequence comes from Varroa destructor, assembly GCF_002443255.2. Taxonomy (NCBI): domain Eukaryota; kingdom Metazoa; phylum Arthropoda; class Arachnida; order Mesostigmata; family Varroidae; genus Varroa; species Varroa destructor. The sequence goes on from NW_019211459.1 coordinate 22,242,265, forward strand.
ATGACGCGACGCGTATCAGAACACGACAGCAAGCGCCTTCATTATCAGAGCAGGAATCGCTACCCAGTGTGCGACGCATCGGAGCGATGGGCTTGGCTTCGGCCCGCAGTTCGACCAGTTTTTTTACCTCTCGGAGGTGTAGTAGTAGCAATGAATGCCCCGTCAAGTGACTGCCTTTACTAAGTTGCGTTTCGATAAGTGCAAAGTCTAATATTTAGAACAATTTCTTCTGCGCCAGGTGGGTCATGCTGGCAAGCAGGGCTCGGCGAGACTCCGCAGTGTAAGAACACTAGAGGCCAACCAGCGACAGTGCGATTGGTCATCCACTCGCGCTGCCTAAAAGGGGCTCAGAATAGCTACTAGCAGTAAGTAATAGGCTTTTTGAAGTCTGCAGATCCAAAAAGACCTAGCGACCTCCTTTATCGATAATGATAATGCCGACATTTGGCGAACCCAAGCGCAAACCACCTCATTGCGGTTTTGCAAAAAAGCATGTTTTCTGAAGCTAATGAACTCGAAATATTGGAAAACCTCGTTCGTTATTTACTGTTTTGCAATGTGGGCTGGTTCGCAATTAGAAGTAAATATGGAACGGTACAAAAACAAAAAGTGTAATTTTCATAAGGTTTATTTTAGCTTATAATCTGCGTCCAACAACCAAATATCAAGCAGTACGATCATTCCAACATAAGATCGGGTAGAGTCCGTAACAAATGCTCAGTTCTAGCCGTTGATAAGATAAGAGAGAAATTACGGTAAGTAATGAAGTCTGAGTTAGCATATGGTGTCGTGAATGAGACATGCTTTCCTCAATACAAATGTCTAACACGAAAGTCCAGCCCTCTTCTACTCGGCGACGCAGTCTTTTACGGATCGCCAACACTTCAGTGAAGAAAGCCAGGAAGCTCGCTTTATTAATGTTACATTTATGTAAATTTTTTAATGTAGTGTTAGTTAAGAAGATTTCCGTAACGACATTTCGTTCTTTTTGGTTGGCGTAAGTTTAAAGTTGTTCTCGAACAAATCGCTATCCTTGTCTTCGTTATCCATGCACGTATATTCTTTTGCTCACTTCAAACTATGTGATTTTATCCAGCTCTAACAGTTAACGTTTTAGTTTGTTCGTGCCATTGGCGGTGCACTCCAAGTGGACAACTCTTAACTGAACATAAAAACATTGTGCTTCTTGACCTCCCTATTTCGTTACGATACCATTCTTTCTGGCTAGACCTGAGCTACCCCTAGACCTTTGCCCTATGCTCCTTATCTGATAACATTAGCACACCTAGCTCGACTATGCTTGTCGTGGTCAGGACGGCTTGGTTCCCATTGATACCAAGGAAAAAACCTATACGAATGACAGAAACCGGCCAACTCGTCGCGATACGCAAGCAAATAACAATCCAAAAGACACGGCTAGGTAACCGCGATTCAAATATTCGAACTCCATTAACGAACAACAATATCATGACGGTGTAAACAGTTTGCACATAGCGAAAGGGAACAGGTTATGGGAAATTCGACGAGAGGGGAGGCCAGCTTGACCTTATGAGTCAATAAAGTAGCAAATCGCCTTTACTGGGGCGGTCGCGTCGTAGAGGAACAACTTCGTGGGCAGGAATAACGGGCCCGATGGCTGATCGGCTTGGTAGAGACGGCTGTTTAATCCTAGCAGAAGGTAAGTGTAAGGAGCGAAGGCGTATTAGTAGAAACTTGTCTACCAAGTACACCGGTCTGAACAAGAGGAAACTGCCGCAGCTGTTGTTGACTACCATATTATTCCCGTTATTGTAGATGGCACCGGAGTTGTATTGTTTCAGCTTGAGCTCTCCTGCTGAGTTGAGGCTGCCCATACCCGAAAGTGGGACGCATCGATGCAAAGCAAGAGGCATCTGAGCGACGGAGGCTAGAAGAGGCGAAATCATCCGAGTAGGATGGAAGGTCATTTGGTTCAATGAGCAGGCGCAAGAAAATGCAATATTTAGGCTCTATCTAGTCCACGCCGTAGGCATGGTTCTTTTTCACGTCGTTTACGCAAGGAAATGTTGCAACGGTAGTCTATTATGGCAAATAAATAGGCACTCATTATATAAATTCAAGGCCTTTGACACGAGATGAAGCCCAGACCCTAAGCGATCCGAACATAAATTCGATACGAAAGAGCGTTAAATAAAAGTAGCTCTCAGGCTATGAATCTAACAGCACCTTATACCCTCCGCTTGCGTCGGTATTGTCTGTCTTGCGTGTTCAGATTGTTAGCTTGAACATGATTGTATAACAGAATACAGATCTTCTCGCAAATGTAATATACGCACATTACTAATATTTTAAAACACAAAACACACTATAAGACGCTCGTATAAATACCAAAAACGCTCCCTTTCAGAATTTCGCTTTTAGCTTCCCTTTAATATTCATCCGTTTGCATGTCAGTAAGGCGTGTCACGCGCACAAATGGCTTGTAATTTGTCCGTAAGCAGAGTGAGCCCCCCAATTCTCCTCTTGTGCGTAATCCTGCTCCAAAACACCCAATCCTAGGCGACCCCTTTTATCTTGTCCCTAACGGCCCTTTATCCTAGTCCTTTCCTTTTATTCTGCCTCCATCCCTCTTTTTTGTTGGACTTTATACTTCGCTTTGTGACCCGGGCGAGCGCCGCATGCCTGTGACGGGTCCTGCAATCTGACCAACTGGGTTAGCTTGATTGCAGGAAGAGATATGTATTACTCGGTTAGCACGCCTTACCCCCTCTGACTATGACGCGTGGGACCAACGAACGTACGCCTTTAGTGGAAAAAGCACGAATGAGGGATCGAGCAGGAACGTCCAAGACGCGCTAAAGAAATAGACTAAAGGCAAGAATAAGTCAGCGGCGCGGCGAGGGCAAGCGCGGCACTAAAGGAATGACCTCCAATATGGTTGGATTCGGCCAAGTTGAATTGGAAACCTAGCGGTATTGAGAGGAACTGAGGGCGAGTGAGAAATAGAACGAAGCGGAAAACAGTGCGCTGCTTTGTTGGACAGAGAGACTTATACAGAAGGAAAATCTAGCAGGAACTGTCGGAGCGCATGTGAAAGACCCTTTTCCTACACTTGGCCATATCCTAGACTCGCTATCAACTGCAAGGGCAAAGCCAGACATGGTCCTGCCTTTTTTTCTCTACCTCACTTCTGCTTTAGCTGTCCTTTCCTCTGGCAGGGCCTCGGGAGCTCGGCCAAGCAACCTTTTGTTTAGCGAAAAGGAGCTACTGTCGACGATGCTAGTGGTCGTGCCACTGCGGTTGAGCTAAAAAAACCGAGAAAAGAAAGCCTCTGGTAGGGGCAGTCGCCATCAACGGGACAGTCCTTTTGGTCCGCTGGAAAGGATGCTGGGAGGTATCCCGGTGGTGAACTAAACAAAGTCGGCCTCTGTTGTTCCGAGTCCTGTATTCTACGGCATTTCTTTGGGACCCCTACAAGGCTTTCGCAAGGGCTGGTAAATTCGTTTTAAATGGGGGGAACCGCTATTCGGAAAAACGTTCATTGGACTCTTTCGTAGTCTGTCTTAATGTTAAGTCTAGCAATACGGCAAGCCATAAATAAATCAGGTTCAAAAACATCAAAGGCGCATAAACAAGTACATAGTATATTCTCATGGATGAGCTTGAATTAAGCAAAATGCATTAAGCACAATGAGTGACGCTTGAAATACGGATAGAACTCATTGCTTTAATCTAACACTCTTAAAGGGATATAGAAAACGGCTCTATTACTGGTTACATTGAATCATCGATATGCGATAGAGTCATATCTTTAAAACTGCCGTACCAAATGTAAACTGCAGTTTTCGACGTTCTTTTAACTTTTAATTTCGATAGTAGATGAATGCTGTTCCAGTAACGTATGTATCCCGTTTAGGTTACACTCTTTATAACGACTTTCAAGCTATCTTATATCACGTTATCATTACGATCGTATGTTACCCGTATGGCCAGCCAATGTGAAGTCTACGCTGGGCCAGCGGATATTTAAGTTAAGCAATCATGACAATCGACGTATGATGAAGGCTCAGGCTTAGGCTACGGTTATTGTGTTTCAACGTACCCAAAACATACGTTCTGTTATTATTATTCTTCATTGCCGCTTTGGCACGACGATAACCGGCGTACCGCAGACATTAAAGAACGCTCAAGAGCTGCGCTAAGGACTGATGTAATTTTGAATTTACACGGCTAAGTCTGGCAGTGATAATATCTCGGTCCGGTGTTAACGCAGCAGTAGCACCAACAGAAGACCATGCCAAGGTTTCTTTGTATTGACAAAGCCGTTCTTCTTACCACTTAGTTCAACGCGGAGAGCGACACACGCACAACAGCGAGTCACAGTCACTACGCTGAGACATTACGGTCGGCAGCCGCTATAGCAGAACGGCCACGATAACAATATATGCGCGGTGATCTGCCCCCTCCGTGCGCCTCGGGTCCCGCCGAAGTCCGAAGTCGGTCCTGTGCTTTTGGATTAGCACCATGCCCAAGTCCTCGCCCCCTGGACAGCAGACCACCGCTTAGCCTCTGCTTCTCCCTTTTTCCCCTGTCTGATTCAAACTTAATCGCCACATCTGCCACAATGGAGCCCACAACAGAAAGCGCTTCCGTTTTTGAATCTAGTGCTTCTCTCAGTTATGGTGGGTCTCCTGTGCGCTGGCTTGCGGCTCCCGGTTTACTCGGTGGAGGAGGGAACTTTCTCGTTCTAGTAACAAGCTAGCAGATGAAACCATTTTTCTTTTGCTAAACCGAGACCCAGCACATCTAGACACAGAGCAGACACGTTACTGACCGGTCAACGAGTTCGTTCCGACCGAAGATACGCCTCGCTAACCGCTGCTGTTACTACAGAGGCTACGGCGTACAGGCAAGACGGTGTTAGCGCGGTACGAAGAAGTTCGTCGGCTTGCATTGGTGATTACATACATAAGCAACCAGCATGCGAATGGCTGACGGGCTTGAGCATTCACGACGCTGGACAGCGCTGGCAGGCGAAATCGGATTGCTCTAAGTCAGGAGTTTATTTGAAAACTTAAGGCAAAGAACCTTTTAAATCTTTCATCGAATACTTGAGTCTTGAATCGCAGGTATTCGATGAAAGATTTTGTTAAGCTAGTTGCGGTAGAACGCCATTAGTGATATTTTACGTGCATCAGGTTATGCTAAAGGACGGCGACGTGTTATACAATAGCTGTGTATATATTGCAAAAACACACAACACACAGATATTTATCTGAATTCGAAAACAGGCCCCCTGCCGTTCATATAACGATGCCTTGTATCGCCTTTTCTGTACTCCCCGACTAAGGAGGCTTTCCTTATCACTTCGTTAACAAGGTCCTTTGACCGAGAACAACTGCTATCGTATAACGATTCTTCTTCTTCTTCTGTGCCTAGGTTACCGCGTTTACGCGACCTTTTTCCTGTACAATTTTTTCTACAATTCGAGAACCAGAAGTAATAATATGCTACCCCGTGAGAGACAAACGACTTCAAAGATGAGCACAATGTCATCAATAACGTGAGAGCCGCTGCCGTTTACCTTGCCGGACCGCTCCAGCTATTGGTAACCAACACCTCATTGCCGAAGCGTCGGAATGCCGGGGTGCCAGGCTTCCCATTAGAAATAGATCGCCCACGTTTGCATCCCCGATCCTGCAGTCTCTGTCAAGGATTTGGAACAGGCAAGTTTGTCCCTGTACGATATGGTGCTTCAAGCACTCCTGGAGGGAGCTCTCGGGTCCTAGTTCCAACGGCGGCTCAAGCGGTGGCCCGTCTCTGCGCATCACATTCAACTTAGACCCAAATCGACGACGGTAGAGTGGTAAAGTCCATTATTACGTCTCATACAAACGATTTTCTTATGTGCAGAGGGCCGCTCTCTACCCGTCGTAGAACGTGTAGCTGACGCAGCCAGTGTGAGCGAAGGCAGCAGGAATTGCCTGCAAAGGCGGTAGGCCTCGCTGGGACGTGCAGGGAAGGATGGCGGCCTGCTTCGCAGTTGAAAAGAAGCGTACCTGGGTATGACCAGAATTCGTAGCGTGCATTAGTAACAAGTAAACGAAAAGGGCACAAACCCATCTCAGGAAGACTCATGCTTTCCTGCAGCGTGTTGTGACTGTATGTTTTTAGTATCATCACCCATCGAACTCTTATGCAAAGAACGTGTGGGCAGTAGAGGTATTGTGAGGCGTTATATTCGACCTGCAAATATACCTTCATATCGAAACGCTGTTGTAGCACGGCGCAAACGGATTTAGAAGAAAATGGTGTAGACAAGTTGGCCGATTAATTTAGGCTCTTATTATTACTATTAATGGAGAAAAATCTATGAATAGGTGCTCGTGTATGGCGTCGGTAATGGCAAACGACAAAACGCAGATATATTTTCAAATCTGCTCAGTTTCCAAAAAATGTGCTGTTCTCTTATAGTACTTCCTAGCGTCGTCAATTTAGAAACTTTATATGTAGTGCCATATAGACATATATATACATTAAATATGTAAAAGAAAATCAGATTGCTTCATGGCATTGTCAGAATGGATCCGCTTTATTTATTAAGTTTATGTAAACCGATGGTATTTCATTGTATGTTATTCTATTTTTCTTTATTTGCTGTTTGTCATTCCTAATTTGAAATAATTTCAATTTTATTGATATTCGCAGTCATCTTCGGACGGTCTTAGGATCGCTTATATAACACTCACGGTTTAAACCGGTTCTCAGATTTAGACCCCCTCCAATGCATTTTACGTTAGGCAATCAACTAGGCTGCTATTTCAGTGACCTTCAAATAAAAAAACAGCAATCAAATGATTCAATGGCACATGTAGCGCTTTTTTCCTGTGAATATTGGCGATAGACCTCAAATATCAGATCATTCTTGCTTGGCTGAGCTACTTGTGCTTTTCTTTTGTGCCACTCCCTTATTTTTAATACAATATTGACGCTTATACCTATTTATGCGTTGATAGTTCGATGACTCATATAACCGTAGAAATCTGCTTACAGCGTTTTCTATTGTCTTGGCGTTTGACGTTGTTTGTTTCGTCTTTCCTATGCTGTCCGCCTGGTTTCCGCCATCGACATTGTTCTTGTCCACTTTCTCACAGGTTTTCGATTCTTCCTTCGTACGAACGGCATGAACTTCCACATTTTCCATATTACTATTCGCCTGCCACTGCCCCCTACTAGCAAAAATCTAGCACGGCCCTTCGTTCCAGCTACCAGTTGTTGGTAGCCTGGTCATTGGGTTGCCCTTGATAACTTCGTCGGGGCAAGCGTTGACGGCAATCAGTTTTGCATTCTTTATCATTCTGTCCCTGGTCACCCGAGACTAACGGTGGCTTTTTCTCTGCCATGCAGTTTCCGCTGCTTTCTTTCTGTTCTTGTCACTCCCGATGCTTACCGAACTCCCGGAGATCGGTGGAAAGTAGTTCGCAGCCCGTCCACGTTCCCGTTTGCTCTGGCCAGGAAATCGACGGAAAAGAATATATCGGGCGGCCATCGGCGGTTGTTCTATCGACGAAGCTGGCATTACGCGCGTCCGACGCGTCATTGATCTATCCCAGAAGTTGTATGATCAGAAGCATACTCGCACTCCAAAGGACTGATGGAGGTGATGAACGAACGGATGCACAGATGGCAAAGGGAACCTTGGTAAGAAGGTAGCAGTGGCGATCGCGAAATGAGAGTGCAGAAGGGGGGAGGGGGGGGGGGGTAAGCAAGAGATGATGGGCCCGACGCAGGAGGATTTAAAGACAGACGGAGCCCTTGAAGAGTTGGTGAAGTACAGAAAAGTAACGGGACGAGAATAGGTAGCAGGAAATACGATATAGAAGGATAGTCTTGACACGAGGCAATTTCGAGGTAGTCGTGGCCTTTCCAAATATCGAACGAGCACTATATATAGAACAAGAAATCAAAATTGAACTGCACGTACAATGCCGATGGGCTACTCCTGCATTGCGTTCTAGCAGCGTTAACAACCCACTACGGCAGTACTAAACGATTTCAGCCCAACATGACTTTATCGCAAGTGTTCCGATGTGATCGTACACAAACTTTCGTGAGGCGTAGGCGATCAGACAAACTTTGTTAGGTTTCGTTTGTTATTAGACGAAGTCCGTGGTTACAGCCCTAGTTAGAATAGCAGACTCGAATAGTACAAGTCACGTCACCACAGCTGCCTGTTTACTCAGGCCGACGCTTGCGCTCCCAACTCAGTGCAGCAATTTATTGCATATGTTCGAAGTGTAAGAAATATTTACTTGTCAGCGGCATTAGAGGGGACGAAGCATTTAGCCATAAACGGCCTAATATCGATGTTGGATGAACATAAAAAAAATGGTCAATAAGGCAAGTTACAGATAAAAGCCGGTTGTCATATCTTTGTTTCAATCTGTACCAAAAACTTTCCACTGAATGATCGCATGGAGTTCCATACTACCTCAGACATCATCTCTCTCTATCCCTCTATGTATTGGAGCAAGGTATGGATCAAGAAGCTTATGATACGTCGCCTTATTTACCTTTCGTTACTACTGCGAAGTTAAAATAACAGTAAGCGTCTTCATATATGTGAAGAGCAGAGTTTTTTCTCATACAACACTGTTACAACATAAATAACGGAACACTCATTTTTCTATTCGTACAAGTAATATGACTGAAGCTTATAAATCAGTTTTTCGCGTCAGATTAGTGACATGCTTTTGGGGTGGCCGGCGATTCTTCCAACAACGTTAGGGCGTAATAGAATTCAGTCTAGCTGTTATCGTACACAGAGGCCTCCCATAATTCTATCGCTTTTAGGTAAATGTCTCCACTAGGCTAGTGCGACAATAGTTGCACTGCCATATAGAAACGATTATGTTTGTCTTTCTTTAATGTAGTCGCTGCCGTGTGAATTATATAGGTAGCACATATGAATGTAACAGAGGTATGCACCTTCCAGGTGACATGCAGGTCAGGTCGCTCTCTGTCTGTCTCGCTAATCTGTATAAGCAGGCGCGAAACTTGCACGCACACTGCACCTGCAGTGTGTGTGCTAGGTCTAAGCTAAACGGAACGCTATGAAAATTGTGGACGAGAGAGAAACCGTGAAAGCCGCTGGAGAACGTACAGGGCAAATTGGCCCTTGGCTTGTGTCTAGGGCATAGCTAATTTCCGGTGGTGGAGTTTCGACAATATGGAATAACAACAATCATGGAGAAAGGGCAATCCAGCAACCGACGTTCGACAGGGGTTTCAGCGAACCACCGAAAAGCCCCACCGTTAGATTGCGTTCGCATTTTCACCAGCTCGGACCTGACTTGCTAAAAGAGTTGCCTAAGCCTGCTTTGAGCTGCCTATTATATCAATTCCACATTGTTATTTATGCAGAGGGAAATTTTGAGGTGTCAAACGAACAATAAGCGTTCTTGAGCTTTGTAGGCGCATCATGCCCCCCAAGATGGATGTATTCGAATAGACACAAACCTGTACGAGGCACACCTAATGAATGCAATTCTTTGAGCTAGCGGAGATGTCACAGGGGTGGACTGACGGCCACAGAACACGCTGCTGAAAACGTGACATGCGTAAAAAGAACGCACCTTCTCTTTACGTAGGAGAAGTATGCCGCGTCGCACTGCATGCGTTGCTGTTTAGAGGCTTTTCGGCTTAAATAGTACGATTCGATTTATTGAACTAAATCCAAAAAAGAAGGTGACTTGTCTATCTCACGTGTCCTGAATCGACTTCGTTCCCACTCCCTGAAATAGAAATTTGTTTGGTAGTGCTACCATTATTGCCAAAAGCAAATCTAGTTGCTTCACTTTGTTTCGTACCTACCATCGGGTCATTGGAGGAACTACTCGTATAATTCATCCTAGTGTCAAATCTGTCTGTTGTATGTGTGGCTAATTATGTATTCGCTATGAGTAGAGCAGCGTAGGCCTAATGAATCAACGTTGACCGATAGTCAAACCCTGAACAAGGAATAAGGGACTCTAGCTTTGCCTTAGTCTGAACGGAATCGATCATTCATTTGCACACTGCATGTTTTAATGCATGCTGTATGACCGGTGCTGTTTTTGATTCGATAAAATTCAGTTTTGTAATTTACCTAGTTATTATTTTTGCTGTTTGTCGTGGACATAATTGGATATAAGTGTATTGCCCCAGGCATTGTGCAATGTCATTTTCCGGTAGCTTCGTGAGCATACCTTCAAGCAACACTCCAGCATGTGACATTAACGATGACTAGCTAAGCCAAGATATCAATAAGTCATTCTTAGGCTCCCGTGCTGCCCAACGTCAGGCTATAGCGAATGCCCTAGTCTAAGGAGCATTTTTGCCCATTCTGCATGGATAGATTGTCGAACCCGATAAAAAGATGTAGCTATTGGTTACAGCAGACTTTGACGTATATCATGAGTAACATTACTTGCACGTTTAACTAGAAGGAACATCACAGCTTCAGTTACCTATCTAACGGCCCGGTAGGTAAAGATAGCAAAGAATCGAGTTCTTACGAGCTGAAGAAACTAGCAGATTCGGCTCCCGCGCTCCTGTGCCATCTCGTCGAGATATTGGCTAGACATTACAGTTTTTGGGATTGGGTCAGCTCAGAAAAACCTGCATCTTTATTTCAAGTCTGTTACCGTCTGCTGAGAAAAATCCATTCCGCCTTTAGCCCAGTTAGACGTCTACCTGGCCAAGCTCCAATGGAACAAAGACTTAGAAATGTATAGCACAAAACCCAATTTGTAATTGTTAAACGTGGAACCATGGAACGACCCTGTATTGTGTGCATTGAACACGGATAAAGTTTCCATAAAAGATATTGTTGTAGAACGGTAATAGCATTACTGTACATAATAAAACCTTCCTAGGTTTGGTTTTTGTTTATTGGATGAAACTTGTTCCGCACTTGAATTAACATTGCATACTTCTATTTTATTATGCGGTGCCATTATTCCACTGTGCTAAAATAGACCGTCCCTTTCTCCCAGAAGATAGCTAGTGACAGTAACTGCTTTCCAACACGCCGCTCGTGTTGGAAGCACACTATTTGATATCTTTTAGACCTTTTGCTAACAGCCTCCGTCTTACACTATCATTGAAGGACTAGTGATAAAAATAATAATAAACGTTCACAGAGGTCGCTGTCTTACTTTGTTTTTCCCAATATGGCGGAACCCTGCATAATCTTCGAAATTTTCGGTGTAAAGCCTTTATGCTTTACATGCAAAACGTCTGTTAGTTCAACACTTGCAGGCTTGTAAGTCCCGTATACATTTCTCAAGGCCCATTTCAATATACTTTCAAAACGTAGACAATATTTAAATTTAAGAAAAAAAAACCGTTTGCTACGAGCAATGTAAAAATTCGAATTATCGATTTTGCTTGCTTGATTTGCCAAAACGTACAGTATGGCGAAAAAAAAACTAAAGATTGGCGTCTCTGCTGACAAGTTGAAAAAATTGCATGTGTTTTAAATTAGACATTCTGCTGGGCCATTTGAACCTTACCAGATACGCTGTTTACTGTCTGAAATATCCCTAAGAAAACATTCTAGGAAGGAGTTGACTTTAGGGAGGCAAAGGAAGAAAAAATCGATTAAGAGTGAATGTTATCGAAACGCGGATGCACACAAATTGCTTGTTGTATTCCTTTAGTGCCCGAACATAGATGATTCTCGGAATCAGACCTTAACATCATTATTGGCTTACTTCTTGTTGTTAAATCAATTGATTCAAGGGCATCGAACAAGTTTTGCTCGTTAAACGGACATCTGGGCATGCGCGGAATCTTTTCATAGTCAGAACGGTGTAAACTTAAAGTCCAAATATAAGGTCACGCTTGTGCGCAGTGCTGCAACGTAATCCCTCGTAAAATCTGTAAGAGCCTATTGAATCATTTTATAATGCAGACCCTGATTATAGACAAAACACTCGTTACGCAAGCTAAATGTGGACGAGAATCTTGACAGCACTAGCTTTTATAGAAGATGTTCATACAGATGAATATATTCTTTGAAATTTTCAGAATTTACCAGCTTTCCACTTAGTTCGAAAAATATCATGGAAAATGTAGTTGCAAACTAGGGCGAACTAGATAACTGTTTCCACCTAGCTGATCGTTAAACGTACGCTGTCAACAATAGCCCATTTATCGAGCCCATGATTCAGGGAAATTGGCCGCTTTGTGGTGCCTTCCTTTGCGTAATTTTTTGGCACCGGCCCTCATAACCATAACCGTTGTGTTCATATTTCGCAAATCACACATAGCCACGCTACCATTAGGCGTTGGCTACAGGATAACCCCTATAGTGCAGTTCGTGTTTTTGTGACTACCTTTTAAATTAAAGTTTACTTCGCTACGGTGTTTTCTGATCCAATGCTAGCATGACAGTTAACTTCTAACAACACCATAAAAAGTAAACTTTACGGACAAATAAATAGTCGTTCTACAGTGTATCGCGGTAAAGTAGTTCTATATGCTGACGGCTTTAAGAAGCATCTTCTTTGGCATCCTGGATCGGAATTAAATGAAGCAAGGTTGAGTCGATTTGTTAACATTGGTGTTTGTCCGAGAATTTTATCAAATTACCAGATACGTGAAATAGTACTGTGTATCTGTGGATTTGCGTGAATCATATGCGTACATGTTGTATGATTAGCCAACGGTTGTCTAGCCAACAGCTGTATATGGATAAACACGCGGATAAATATTTGTGACGGCAGATCAGGACGTAAAACTCGGAAGTGAGTTACGATTGCAGTGTCCTTTCTATGGCATATCCTTCGTTCGGTCCTACACATAAACGGTAGCTGGAGACTAATTTCGTTAGTAGATTCAGTACACAGATAATAGCAACTTGAAGCTGCTTCGAAAGTCGCTTGCTTCTTAGCTGAACTGGCATGCATCTTACATAACCTTGATGAAAGCTAGCGAGATAGAGGATACGTCTGCACAAGGAGAATCATTTCATGCATCTGCAACCTGGCCCAGACCTATCTAGAGGTAAAAAAGCGTATAATGTCAGGACTATACCGGATCGTCGAGTCATATTGAGTAGGGCCGACTCGACCAAACAAACTTGCAAATTTCCTGGCAAGGCCGTTATGTCACGGGTTCCGTAGGTTAGTCCGGTTGGCCTATCCTAACCAAGCAAGCCACAGCAAAACCCATTTTCGAAGCCAGAAAGCACGATTTAAGATGGCGCGCAAATATTGGCGCGTATGCGCACACACTGTCTTATCTATACGTGCCGTTCCAGCCAATTTGCCCTTTGGCTATGTCGGCTGGGACGTGCAGAACCACAAGCGGGAGAACGGGCAAAGGGTAGAAAGTATGGTGAACCCGTAATGGCGGAGCTGGGATAATGCAATATTTCCGAATTTCCAGAACACGAGCACGATTTTTTAGCTCAACTGGGTGCCCACCGCTGATGCCGCAAGGCGAAAGTACAAGAGCCTGGTCATACTTCAAGGTCTGGATATAGTGCTAGGACGAACACCAAGGCTTCGTCTGGTGTTCAGCCTAGCGCCTTCTAAAGCCATCCGGTCCGTAGACAATACAAAGAGAGGGCAGGAAAATGCCGAATGGCGGCGTAATGGATTCGCAGGCCGTCTATCACGCGATTGAAAAATGCTTTTCTCTTATTTAGCCTCGCTGTCACGCTTTCCTCCTGAAACGATTCGGGGTCGTTCGCTCATTCTATACTCGCTTGGTCGGTCGACGGTGCGGAAAAAATATTGCGATGGTGGATTTCCGGTTTAATCTACAAAAGAGCCGAAGTTGGTACGCGACTTGCGTGAGAGGAAATTTAAGAAAAACCTAAGATGAGATACGGGTACTTTAAGTCACGTTGAAAGTGATTTCATTATAAACCCGACACGTGTCTTAATCTGGGGAACGTTTTGTTTACTACATTACATTACATAAACATTACATACTGGCTAAAGTTCGTAAAATGCTCTGTTCTATTGAACGAGACCGCATTAATACATTATAATGATATAATATTCGCTGGGTGAGCGAAGATATGCTACTGAGCGTCGTGCTTTTTATCAGTCCTTCGCTTAAAATCTCTGAAGGTTTACGCTTCCTGAAATCTGTTTAGTGTCGAGCCGATGCTGTTGTATATGTAGAGACAGAAGTATAGATTTAAGCTATCGTCTGGTATAATCGAACATCCAAGCGATCCGTAAATCGGAAGCGAACCCGTTTAATTCAGGCCGTAGCTGGACGAATATTGTATGGCTCGTTACCTTCGCAAAATGCATGGGAAGAGAATTCGCTTTTCGTCCAGATACTGATCTTTGCTTGCAGATTATTTGTCAGGTCAAGAGGGTCTTTCTGTCCAGATTAAATTAACTCGTGTCGATGAAATCCTTTTGTCTATCAACATAACATCATCTTCAACAAGAACCCCTTGTTTGGTTGAGTTACTAAACCCCCAGATCAACAAGGAACTATGCGACGAGAAAGGTCCAGGTATTACAACCGTGTGGACACGAAAGAACATAGCGAACAGAGACTGCGTTTTCCATCAAGATTTAACTTAATTAGCTTCACACATATTGCAGTATAGAAAATGGGAATCTTTAAAACTTTGGGCTTCATAGAAATTCGCTGGAAAAATATCAGTTGGATGGGAAATGGTCGGAGGTTCGTCTGCTTTCAAACTTGATGCGGTTTGAACAATGAATTTAGCATTGAATATTTAGAGTATCAACAAAGATAACATACGGAGCAACAAATACTCAAGCTACTCTTAAATCAACCATAGGAAATAGACCTAACACGGCGTTTAACACAGAGTGACACAGGGTATTTTGGGTAGGAGCTTTGTTACGCGTAGGTTTAGATCATACGATCAAATTCAAGGTCCTTTCGTTAATTCTATTTAGCTTGACATTGCTGCATAATGTCGAATTATTATTTTATAAACAAGAAACATGTCTTTCTGAATTACAGTAATATGTACATCGTTGCATTCAGCATACATATATGCAGTGAGCATATCTTTAGTACTGTTCTACACGGTCTGCAATGGTGCAAATTTTTTGAGAACAGCCCCTGTCCCAAATGCTCCCGATTACCTTTGTTTTGCCGGGCGAATTCCTCTCAGCGGTTGGGACCTTATTAGGATCAGCAGACGTACAAATTCGGTGTCCTTCATGTATAGCCCCGCTAGTTAGTGACACTTCTATTCCGTTAGTTTCTCCAGTCCATTCGTCTATCGCGTTTCTCGATATATCTGTCTGTCGGCCCTTCTTTCTTCGCGTTCTATCGGTCCCGGTTCGACTTCGTTCTCATACGAAGATGAGTCCGCTGTCCATTCTTCCTTGCTGATCTCTAACGGATGATTATTTTATTAAAACGATGAAAGCAAACAAAGCGGTCGAAATTCCCTACTTTTTCCGATCCTTCACTCAGCAATATTTTCTCCTTGTCCCCAGCTATCCTTCCTGCTCCCTGTTATTGTTCGCCTACTAGTTGCCGGACAAGCAACGTGTAGTCGACGTTGTATACTGTCGTTTGCTTAAAAATCTAGTAGGCCCCTTGGAGAAATCCTCGAACGGCCTAGAGTTCAGGCTGGATAGGATGCGGTAGCAACGGTACTCTATGCTTTCTTGTCTCCAAATTAAACGAGAAGGCAAGAGTGAAGCTGAAGGTATGTAACAAGTGAAGATAGGATCAATAGTTACTATTACAAGGTAGAAGAATGGCTGGCTGAAGACGACGGTAACAAGGGTAGCAACGATGTTAACTAATTGCTTAGAGTATCGGGACCACTTGGTTTGTGGATTGGAGGCTTTCATAAGCAGGCACTGGGGCATTGGGATTGGGCTCGATAAAAAGAGCGTGCAAGAAGTCGGCGTTACGAAAAAGGCAAAAGTTTAAAAAAATCCACTGGCTTATGGCTGTCTGCTGGATGTGAAAGGAGATATGAAAATGGAACGAGTAATTCAGAGGCTTGAAGAGGGAGGAGAGCAGGGACAACAGAAACGACTCGGTTAGGATCGAAATATTGGTATGAATGAGGTAAAAGATAGGCGAAATGACGCGTCTGAGTGAACACACAGAGAACGACATCAATCAGTAGACTGAGACAAGCATAAAGTTGAGGCGTAGGTAAGTCTTCGCTCATTAGTCGAATGTTTTAGTAGTTGCTGCAGAGGAATGACTCAACTGATTACAGTGATTACGGTGTTTTTCCTAAATCGTCAGCTTCCCTGATCCAGTCTTTTCCACGCTGAACTTTGTTACAATGTGCTCACCGTCGCCTCGTGTTTTCATTTAAGCTTCACTTTGAAGCTGCTGCCGTAATCGCACCAACGTTACTTCTCGGCCATTGCGACAATGAACATTCAACCAGTTTACATAATACGATTATTTCTTTCGTATTGCGTAGCTACTGCTACTAATGCCTAACGGGCAAGATCCAGACACGTTCGAATATAATCTGAATGCAACATCCATACATATATACTTTGATAAATGGATAGAAACAGAGACGTATTGCCTAAGCACGAGAAAAAAACCACGAAGAAACCAAAAAAGCTGAAGGCGTATTCTTTTTGTAATAATATAAAGTCGGCACTTCTTTTCAGTTGGAGAGTTTGTATTGTATATGTACGGAAGGAGATACAATAGGAGCGACTTGCAGTTTGTGGACTACTTTCCATCTCTACGGACAGGAATGGAACGGTCTCAAGGGAGCTGAGTGTGTGAGAAAAGCAAGCAAAAGGAACTAACGCTTTAAGTCGACGAACAGCGGTGCAGTTTTGCCGACGGCGGGTAGTGGTTCGAAACAGAGTAGCGCTACTGTCTTCATCTTCTTGGCTTTTGCCGTCTCGATCGACCACAGATATATATATATATACTGCTAGATTGGATCCAGCTACCGACTAGATCCGAGATCTCACTTAGAGAAGTAGTGAGTGACTCAGAGCACCAGCGAACAAAAAGCGTGTTCGTTCATTTTGAGTCTGTAGTGAAAAAACCCTCGAGGAACCTCTTATATATATACTCCGCTGTTCTACATAATCGGGTAGCACTGTAGTCGAGAAAGAAAACCCGCTGAGTGAGCTAAACTGGTGTTCACCGCTTAGTTTTGTGCTGAGCAGAAGGGTACTGCGTGGCAAAAAATGCATCTATTGCGGCCGAACAATCTCGTATAAATACAAGCGACTGACTTCCGAGGCCTATCGGATAGCAGAAATGGCTGAAAATCTGGTAGACTCCTATAGGTTGTCTAATATGAACTAATAAGCTGCTCTAAAAAGGGAATAAAATATATGCAAATAAAGATACAGGTATAATTTGTCCTCTTATGAACATTTTTTAAAAAGAGGGTACTGTGTATGTATGTATGTTCGAAAATATCTCGCATCGTGTCGTTCAGTACCAACTCATCTTTAATTATGGCGCGTTCACACCAGTCTAAGTTTCTTCCCACGTTCGACATCATCCTCTCGTCTGACAGATCAGCAAGGGTACTGAGGATCTGTCATACAGTTCTTCTCATTGACTTAAGCGCTACAGGCCCTCTGTTCAACTGTATTCGTAAGCCTCCTTACCCGCCGAACTTTAGACTCTGTTCTCGATGGAGAAAGAGATATCAACATTAGGTCCGTCCCTTCCTACAGCCTGACTCGCTGAGATCGCTATTATCTTACTCATTGTGAAGAGATCTATCTCCATTTGTAAATAGCCATGACCATAATTCTCTTCTAAATATAAAAACTCAGTTGTAAGCCTTCTTTGATTAGTTTACTAGTGAAAAAGATACAGCTCTGCCAGTAAAATGCACTGGCATCTCAGATGAGAACGTGTATCAATGGCGTTTTCGCCAACAAGTTATTCTTCATTTAGCTTTTTCTAGAACACAATTTAGGAGCGATGCAACTTTTATTCTACCGAAAGCTCTTAACCCTTCGTCACCGTAAGTCTGCGTGTTATATGGTGTTTCAAGTCACCTAATTTCTTTTTACGCAGCTGGTAATTAATGGTATTTGTCCCAAATCTGCGGCGACGTATCCACCTACATTTCGACTTCCAGTGTTCACGTTCAGAGCTGCATTGTATTCGGTTGATTTTGTGGCAAGAGACAGTTCTCTTCGTATCTTTCTGTTCTTTGCAGTCGTGGCCACAGGATTTTTCACCTCATCCAGGAAATTCTCCAACACATTGGTTCTCACCAAGAACCAGGACGGTGGGGGAAAGCCGCCTTACTTTGCTGCAGTGCGTCAACTGCCGATCCTTTCTGCCGTCACCGACCCACCGATACACCGACAAGAATAAAATGCGCTATCCGAGTTTGTTTTACATTTTTACTTCCCTTCCCCGATCGCGCGTCCCATTTATTCCTCGTCCATGCCACCCGGAGAGGTGTATATGAATCGGAATGCCAAAAGTAGCGTCAGGATCAAAGCTAGAAAGGCCAGCACGAGAAAAACGAAATAAGACCCACGAAACAGCTTTGAAAGTATGGACGGAACATCTGAGCGGGGGTCTAGGGCTTCGGAAAACGATGCTTGGCAAAGAGCAGGTAGGAGGCCCGCCAGTGGAGGCCAAGAGGATCGAAACAACGATGATGACGGCAGCAGCATGGGAGAGCCGAGAGTGCAGAAGCAAAGGAAAACCTATGTAAATAGCAAGCCATCGCTCGTATTGATGCAGTGAGGAGCGAATCCTTCTCGCGCGACAGCTTCTCCGATGGAACGGAGCAACGAAGAACAGGCTGTCCGTAGTCGATGGTGGCGCCGTATCAGAGCTAGCGACGATGGCCTAGAATAAACTGATGAAACGCCGTGTTGTGTTGCTAGCGCATAGAAAGCATTTGAAAGACGAATAAATATGTGCATGGCTCCGTGTTATGTGAGGCAATAAAGAAGAAGAACGATGCGCTGAAGGTGCGACGAAGTCGCCAACTGAAATTGGTTAGGTATGGGAGTTATGTATAATAACTTTGGTATAATTTTTGATGGCATCGACGGCTGGTCGAAAACTACTGGTACTTTTTAATCTGGATTATGACTCTTTTTTGTTGTAATTTTTGTCTGTATCGGATCAAAACAATTGAAATCGGTCAAGACAAGCGGTACAAGAATTTCGAAAAATTTTACGTCCGATACGGTTGTCAGGCGTTGCTTCAGGGCAAGGGACCTTAGGAAATAACCATCTTTGTACAATATCGTTTCAAGAGGTGAAACGTATTTTTCTATCGCTGCAACAGAAAAGGGCCCACTCTGCTTTAAAGGGTTATACAAGAGGTCATTTCTACGAGTTGTATGGGCCTTACGTAACGCTCACTCGCTCATGTACAAGCCATATGAATGTGCTGACAAACTTTCCATGACTGACTTCCGTTGATTTCAGGTCCTAACAGATGCCTACTCCTTCGTAATTGTAATTTGTACTAGAAAAATTTCGGCGAATCGTTTTCGCACGCAAAGAATGGCCACGTCAATGAATGGGTGCCCATACGATAAGTAAATGCGTCGCACGACTTTCCCGTCTGTCGATCGCAATTGCTGTATCGGGTCAATTGGACTTAAGATCTGGAGACCTAAGATATGTTAAGAAAAACAGCGGGAGCTGCTTTAGTTCAAAAATCATATGATCATTGGAACTCACACTTGAAAACACTGGAGTATAATTAGTTTTAGGATGGCACTCCTTTATTCTTAGTGGATTATATACTGGGTAAAAGTGGAACGGCTCAACACTCCCGGTTCATACAGGGCAAAATAATTTTTTTGCGATAAGAAAAACAGATCAAAATGAAGATAAATTAATGTCAAAACACATTCAAGTCACAGAAATAACTTGCAACAGGAGCTGCCAAGTAAGCTCGAACTTGAACTCGGAGTCTTCCGGAATGCTAACGTGCAGCTTTGCGAATGTGAGCTTGCTTCTGTTCTAGAATTCTATATCTGTTTTTGTTTTTAAAGAGTAAAATTTATCAGCATCAATAACTTCGTACGAGCAATGTCATTTATACCGCGATCTGTCTTTTTTAGAGTATTATTACTTTAGTTATTACACTCACAATAATCTTTCACTGAATAACCTAAACGTGTAAGCCCTTGACTAGGCATTTCATTAAAAAATCTATATGAAGAGTTCGTCATCGAAAAACCATTAGCGCAGCCAAAGCTGTACCTCTCCTACCAAGAAGCGTTACTTCCGTATCTCAACAAGATCCTCTCTAATGCTTAGGTGATCGGTCGGCTGAAGATGTATGAATGAGAATAATTATGCGTATGCTCTTCACGAATCTTACAAGGTGTATGACGGCTGTGACCTACATCAGGCGGCCTTTGATACGAGTGTATTTCGTAATCCTGTACATTACACCGTAGTATCGAACGCCAAAATCTTGGGTTTTGGTGCACACTATACATACGAATACTCTAAGGTTAAAGAGAATCTGCCGAAATAGCCTCTGTGGCTGTTCAGCTAGACGAAAGAAAATGTGAGAACGAGCAGGAAGACGAGGTCTACACTCCGTAAAAAATTCATCTGTAAGAAAACGTAATTACTCGATAAATGTGAATGAGCGAAGTTAAGCACGACAGACAGTCAGAGATAGAAAAAAGGAAAAATCCGGGAGCAAAGGGAAGGGGGTAGAACGAGAAAGGGGGGGGGGGGAGGAAAACGAAATAACAAATGTCGAGTAGGAGTCAGTTCTACTGGCAGTTTGAAAGGGAGACGAGCGCGCTCTATGGCACGCATCCGTATATGCATACTTAGTGTATAGATATGACGAAGCATTGAGGCAGCGAGCACGCTGCTTGTAGGTTCCAGTAGGCTGATAGACTCAAGCTAAGGCCTACGTTATGCTCCACATTACTGCAACGACCTAGTTCTCCTCTTTTTAGCCTTTTTTTCCCTCTAATTCACTTTGTCGCTCTCCGTAAGCTAGCATAGTCGTCGCTCCCATGGTTACGGCGGGGGTGCAAGTTCCAAATCTTTACCTGTCAGCTCTTCACATAATGGCGTAATAAAGTCGATCGGTAGTAAGGAGAGCAAGCAGGCAGTTAGCCGGTGCAGAGTCAAATAGAGTAAGGCTTTCGCGTTCACAACTCCGTCAAGGTCCCCGTAGAACCTTCCTCTCTTGCTCGAGCCTATGCCTCGGCCGTGGCCACTGGATGCTCCTCTATTACTACCGGACGCCACGCCGTCCCTGCATTAGTCCTGTCTCCTATTCCCGCATTTTATTCGGCGGTTTGTGCGTTTCCTTTTCGCTTCGCCTTGCCAACGTTTTCTCTAGTTCCCAGAGCGCAGTTTTTTTTTCCCGAAACTGAGGCAGCGGCTACCTCTGGCGGTCGCTGGCCTTTATATTCTCCAGCAGCCCTTTCTTCGACGAACGCTTTTTGCGCTCTGTGGCACCAACTGATAAAAGGAACGACAGGGCCTGAGTAGGGGGTTTGAGTGGCAATGTGGTAGACGATGGGTGAAGGCGAAAAAAGCAGCCAAGATCCGCAACAACATTCTGTTTTACTATGCCGGGCTACCACAGCCGCTATTCTCCCACTGTTATTCTCGGGTCCCACCGTCTACGATGCCTTGACCAAGCAGAACTTCAAGGACAAGCCGGCTCTAGAAGCAACGAACGCATCGTAACACCCTTCTGCTAGCTTCACAACACGTGGAGTTTGAGACACTGAAGGAAGCGCGCGAGTAAGCCGTCGAACATCGAGCTTCAGTGCCGCTGAAACAGCCTGAACAACAAGCTTTTCCAGCGCTCGCTTTCTTGTGGCGTGGTGCTAGCTGGTTACGTGCTTCGCTATTCTAGCCTATCCCTGCCAGTTACTAACCCCTCTTTTAATTCTCTTCATTCAATCCACTTCACATAACTTCCGTTTAGTGGTTAAGCGCATTCAGCATTTGGATGCTTCTGCTTCACACCCCAGGGGGCATCCCGTTCCATTCTTGCCGTCTACTACTTCCCAAGCAGATTTGTCTGCCAAGATTTATGGGGCCTCCACAGAGATTCTGAGACTGGAGAAAAGTCTGGTTTGTCTTTTGCTTCTTTTAGCTTTGCGCCTCCTCGCCAGGCCTTCATCTCCATTACGTCTCCCTCCTATCTTGTCACCTTAAATGATTTTTGCTGTCCGTTTCATTTCGTTTATTTTCTAAATCACTCCGTCGGAAAGTGGGATTAACCGGGGAGCAAATTGGACAAACTGGGGAGTTCAGGAAACTCAAAGCTGCCACGCTACCACCTGCAGGGGCACTTTCTGGCGGTGCTGCGTTTTCAAAAGCTGCCAGCTAATTCCACTCGTGAGAGGTATTTCGAAAGAGCGTGAGCAATTTATTACAGTTTTAGTATCTGAGATTGCAATACGGCGATTCATAATCCGAAGGACATAACGAACAGGAATTACAGGACAGCGGTGGGGTCGAACATAAGTGCGATGACCGAAGCGTATTGAACAAAAAGGAGAAAAGCAGAGGATGAAGAGAGGATAAAAAAGGTAAGCCGAAGAGCTCGGCGGAAATGAAGCGTTCGAACGTTATGGGCAGGCGTACGTCAGTTATGTATGATAAGTTATCACTGACCCTGCTTTCAGTCTCTCTCTATTATCAAATTGTCTGCCTGATCCGTTACCCCATCAAAGACTTCCTGCCGTTCGCTCTCTTTACAGTTGCATCGGGTATAATGAAATCCCACCGTCAATTCCGCAACCTCTTCGTGTTCGCCCCTTGCGGAATGCGAGGAGGCCAACAGCAAACTACGCCGGCAGAACTCGTGAAAACGGGCTTTTGATTTCATTTTCAATTAAAGCGAGACACTGGGAAGAATGGGAAAAAATATTGGGAAGTAGAAAATCAAAGGGAAACACTCAGAAACACGCCAACTGCGAACTTTGGCTATCTAAAATTGCCAGATAAAGTTATAAAGGGATTTACAGGTCTTTATAAGTAAAGAATAGTCGTTTCCTTTTGCTATCCTCTACTAGAAGGGTAGCCAAGAAACGAAATGCGCGCTTAACGACTATTAGTTATAAAATAAATGTCAACTGATAATAAATTACAAAGTTCGTAAATTTTACTCAGAAAGCACAAATTCGTTTTAAATAACCTGTCCTTGTGCGGGAAAGCTGTCTGGTACTTCTGCTTATGAGACAGTTCGATGCAAATTAGCTCCGAAAAATATTCCGGAAGAGAGCAGACTACTCTGTGCAAACGTACTCAAACCGGAAAGTGTTACACCGAACCCTTGCATCTACTTTCGACATGTCAGTTAGTACCATTCTATATGAATCAACATGCCCTTAGCCATTTAGAATTAATAGTAGCAAAGAAGATAGATCAGCTACATTTGCATATAATGGATAAATAAAGTAATCGTCTAATGTACGTAAATGCATAAACAGGATCTAATAAAATGCCCAGCTCTGGCTGATAACTTGTTAATTAAAATATCCGATTCCCTAAGTGTATCTATTCGGGTCTTTATGAATAATCTACTTTTACATCCATCTCCTGTTGGCGTAACAATTAATGATGTTGTCCTTATCGTAATCACCGACTACTCAGCGTTTGTTTATAATTCTCGTCGACGCGAAGTTTGCACATTCACGTATCACAGAGTCGTGTTCTGGGCATACTAGCCTCACGGCAGCAACGAGCGACGCAGAAGTTGCGGTATCAGCAGCTCAGCGCAGCGGCCTGTAATGGCACCAGGACATGATAAACAATGACATGACGAAAAGAAGATTGCTGGTCAACTACGATGTGGCCTTGTTCGTTCCATTCTTTGTTGTCATCCTCGTGCTAGACGCATTCATGCAATTTTACGCAGAGCCACCTGCATTGGGATTACAATAACTTCTCTGGGCTCTGACGATCTCGTCGTTCGCTGCCAACCAGCTACACAGCAGGCTAATAGGGGGTTAGTGCCAGCAAACGATGATACCTCAACTAATGCAAGATAGCTCAGGAAAGACCAAGCTGGTTCGAGGCAAAGTGACCCCTGAGTTAGGTGTCAGAGGGGTCTAGATTGAGGCGTACAAACCCCTACAGACAGAAACGAACAGGCCCTTAATAATGCAGTAGAATGCTGAGCTGCTGGTGGGCTGTCTGTCCTCGGCACTTCTTCGCTCGAAAATGCGACAGCGTCCCAGGCCGAGAGAAGGACACAAGCAAAACAAGACCCAATGAGCCAAAGTTTGACGTGGATAGAGTACAGGGCGTGGCTACCCCTTGCTTGTTCGCGGTCCAAGCGAGACAGCAAAAGGCTATAGAAAAGATGGCGGTAACGGAAATGACAGCGGTAGCAGGCGCACCTTCAATGCGACATAGTCTTAGTAGTGGCAATGGGTACGCTGAGCTTCGGGCCCTGTAAGGTCTGTTATTGATGCGTCTGTTGCCGGCCCCTCTTATCGGGTGTTCGTTGTTAAAGTTTAATAGCGACGACAAAGCAACTGCTAATGGAAGCGACGAAAAACAAAAATGGATGTTGAGCCGCGACCGCCTGAAGTCGCGAGGTTTTTGCTTCAGACAATAGGGAGCAGTGCAAGCAGCATCGATGGCAGCTTGTATCGTCAATGCAGATCAATGCCACTAGTATTTGTTGCTGCTACTGCCTAAACAGCAGCAGCAGCAGTAGCAGCAGCAGCAGCAGCAGGAGATATCACTGGATAGATGTTCCTTTTTCGTTTGTTTGTAGCCAGACGTCTTTTGATACTTGGACCAGTGCACTTTCAGCCTAAAATGTCCAAATTGAGTGGAAGTCCTGATAGCCTCTCTCGTCGAATCTCTTACTGGTGATATTCAGCAGGCCTTTGCTTTGCGCCCGATACAAAGTTGACCCCGCTCACTCTACATTTCGGCTTGCAGCCACCTATTTCTATTCACAGATACAGACATACGTACACATACCAAACACAATGCTCAGGCCCTGATCGAATCCGTAGCGGCAAGGGCCGTGTCCGAAGGCTGAACCCACTCATGAGGCCGCATGGAACAAACTGGCCGCCTATCCGCCCCACTGCAATTGGGACTGCAAGAGAAGACTTGGGTAGGCACGATGTTGGTACAGCGGTAAATGGCCGAAGTACCATTTGCAATCACCCTGTGAGACGCGCCGCCGCGTTTCTGAAGATAACATGACGTTGATAGTGTAACATCCCATTTCCGAGTGGCTACGTGCACTGAAGCACAAGGCACGACCGCACGATGTAATTTGCGGAGTACAGATATATGGGTTGGCCACATATAGGAGGCCAAAAGGCCGCAAATAATTACTGGTTCTGCAGTGACTACAATAATTAGTAAGTACGCATTCGGTTTAATATAGATTCACTGATTAACGTGACTGTTAATTAAATAAAATTAATAAAATCTAAAAAGATAACTATTTCTTAACCAAAGACCATAATTTCCTCGGTGTAAGTAAACTGTGTGATATGACGATGACCCGTAGAAATCTGGGTCTCGTCAATCTATCACGCATATGTAAGTTCGGGCAAACTCTATTGTATGAAACCAAATCTAATATTTACAATGATGTGTTTTGCTATCTGTGTGTTATATATTCAAGTCCATGATGGATCTATTCGTAAGTGTGCCGATAGTAGCAGCTATTATGAATTTTTAGTATCTATTCATTTGTCAACGCATATACTTATAAGAGTCTAACATGGCATTTGTGTGCTCGTTTAGCCGACTCGAGATTGAAGTTCTTATAATAATGTAATTCGTTGGTGGTATTTGAAAACACCAGTCCTTTTTGTTGTCAAATATAAAGGAGTCCGTGTTGAGTAACTAAGAGATGTATCCATGATTTCAGTAATGTTCAAGCATCCGTTCGGATGTCCAGCTTAGTCTCGGCTGTGCTGGACGGGGCTAAAAAATCATACAGATTCAGACTGGTGCATTCTATTATTCTGACTTCTAGGAAATTGCTGCTATTCTGATTAGTTTCGAGCGGCACGAGCAATGGCTTAGTAAAGAGGTACGAATCCGGCCTCGAAGTGGGTCCATGCTCCTCTACAGCAGGAAGCGGGTTCGTTACCGACGGGACGGTTACTGCTGGAAAAAACGTAAAGACGGGAAAACGACACGAGAAGATCACATGAAGCTTAAAGTTCAGGGAACAGAGGTGAGCTATAGCGACAGATTTATAAGTATCAAAAAAAAATTTATATATATACACACACACATATATATTTCATCCGATTGAGACAGTGAAAACATACTGACTACTACATAATTGGCGTCGGTTAAGCTTACAAGAAGGAAGCTTTCTGCAGCTAAGCAAGAAAAGTTGAAACATCACTAATTGCAAAATAAAAGCTACTCGTTTAACTCTGCCATGAAGCTTCCAAAGGCTTCGTTCGTTAATTGCCTCAGTTAGGCTGCTCCTGCCAACGTCGTCCTTTTAACTTTGTATCATTTTTACCCATGGAGAGAAGCATTGTCGAAAATAGGTGACCATTGCAATCCTGCCTAGAATCCTCGATTGGGATTAATCTTGTGTCACGGTTTCCCACGACTCCCCGCATTCTAAGCCCGTTCCGTTATACGATCTTACGAAACAGCGTACGATCACTAGTAGTACACCAACTAAGAAATAAAATACCTAAAAAGTACTGGCAGATCTATATAACTACTAGACCGTCGATTTTTATTGATTAGTAATCTTATCGTAAGACGTTTATCGACATACGGGCGCCATACACACGCCTTGTTATTATAAATGAGTACAGACTTCCTCTGGTCTTAACGCACTATCAGCGCGGACAATGTTGGCTAATATCGTTCTAATCTTCGAACTTTATCTGTTACTTCTGAAGTCTCCGCTGAAAGCACATGCAGGTCGTTATGAATCAACCATTAAATTGCAAACACATAAGAATTTTCAGTTCGATCGTGCGAAGTCGTCGAAATGAAAAACCCATTAAACGCTAAAGTGTGAATTTTGCATAGACAATAGACTCCTACGATTTTTATTGATGACATGATTTGTACTGTAAGCACACTTTGTTATAAATGCTTATCTTAATAGGTGCAATAATAGGTCCTTACAAACTTAATCCTTAAAAGCAACTGTGTACTATACGTATGTAACTTCTATTACGATCTAGATATCTACCTGAAGAAAGCTAGATATCCAAAGCACCATAAGTTGTTATCGATAACGCAGTAATTCTCCAGCGTCATAAATGAGCCTAACACTGCAGGGCAAATGGCATTATCAACCATTATTCGGTCGTTGACGCGCAATTTTCTTGTACAACTTAAAATAGAAATACGAAAGGCGAGCACAATTGAACCTGTAGACTAAATGTAATTCTTGGCCGCACATTTCGTATCTCTTTACGTCGATAAACCAAGAAGCTGCCCATCCAGCATTAATACACTTAGTACGTACAAACGGAACCCCTAAAGTTAGTTTTTCTATATCCTTCCTGTATACTTTAAAAATCTTTCGACTCGCTCTCTTATTCCTACTATTAGGCTGAGTATTATAAGTTTACTTAAAACGAAGTAAAGAGCCAGACTTCTTACCTCGTCCTTTTTTTGTTTTCTTAGTATACTTCAAAATGCCATAGCTGTAAAAAGGGTAAGGCCAAATTAATTCTGCCATTCGCCGACTATGAAACGTTGCTGCTCTTCTCGTACATGTTGCGATTAGAGTTGGTTCTTCGGCGTCCCTTGGATCCCTTACAACTTAAAGGCCCACAAACCAGCAACGCCTACGCTCGCTTCGTACTTCGTCCCAGCCCCAAAAAGTCTCTCTATGACCAGCACTAACTCCTTCGTTGGGCAGGATTCGTCTGTCCCTGAACCCGGCTAACAACAACTACCTCTTCGTGGCGTGGCCACTAGCGGCTATTGCGGCCTTCTCGATGCCGATTGTGGGCAGAATTTTCGTTTAGACTGGGAGTTGAAGAGGTACGCCGGAGAGAACTAGGGCGCTAGCGGAAAAGCTTGAAATCCACCGAAGACGGCTCTTTGAACATAAGGCAAAGGAGCAACCAAGAGTTATTCTATAGAGGCGAACAGGTTAGTTGAAAACTCAAGTATACACTCGCGCTCAGAACAAGTGGTGGTAAATGAAGGGCATGAACGGCACTATTCGCTTGTCGCCAGCGCCATTGGGTTGATCTAATCCTCTTTAAAATGCAATATCTTCCACAGTGGCAGCAGCAATCCATTGTGCGGCTTAACCCTTGTGCGCCTGAGCGCCAGAGCAAATCCACCCGAGCTTCTTTTTTCACCCCAGCGCGTTTTTCTCCATAGGTTTTTTACTTACTGGCAGCTAACGGTTGGCTCTGCCAACTTATCCTTGGCTGTGACCTAAAAAGTCCTGCTCTGCTCTGTCCCCAGAAACACTTATGCCTTCACTGCCACTAAAATTAGACGACGAGAAGCCCCACGCCGGTTCGATTTCCGCTTGTGGTTGACACTTTCCAGAGGACAACCGTGGTTGTCCTAGTTCAATCGTTCTTTTTCAGTTTTTATTGAAAAGATTTTGTCAATTGAAGAAACCTGGTGGCTCGATAGTGCCATGGAGTATAAGGCATGAATTACTCTCGTCGGCATATCACGCTATGGCTATCGTAGCAACCGGCACAAGGCCGGGAGCCAGAAGACTATAGCGGCGCTTTCAACCGCTGCCGAAATTCACAGATTTCACAACACTTTCAGAACTCAATACAAAACGCCGCGTAATATCTCTATTTAAGTCTAAAAAGATCCGAAAGAAAACAATAGGCAAAAGGGCCCTACACTGAGATTCGATTCGAAAGTACGACACCGAACAATCCTTTTGCCTGCTTGTCTACGGGAGCATTGTCCGCACTTGATGAATATAAGAGGTCGGTCACGTAATTTAGCTTTCCCATAGCCATCTGGGGTCCTGTCGATTCAAACTACCACTGTCCTTCACAGGACCCTATTGATGTAAGACATGAGTTCGATAGCTAACCTCAACGATTACATCTTACCCACTGTTCAAGAAATATTTCGAACGATCAATGTTGATCCAATAGGAACGGGTTAGGCAGTTTGGATCAACGATCTCCCGCTAACGTGTTCTGTTTGGTAGCGAAGAAACTAAACTTGTACCTCGTTCAACTGGGCGATAATAATAATGCCTTCAGGCCAAATTCATACTCAGGGTTTTCATACCGAGCGACGCTGTTTGCCCAACGGTAGTATCGTGACTTCGTACAGTTTAATAATATTTTGACTAGCAGTTGTTTACCGAAGCGTATTTGTTGAACAGAAAGAAAAAGAGATTACAGGTCCTGGGTATTTCTGTCTGTGAGCAGGTGACATGTACTCTCGTGTCTCGTGGTTAGCATGTATTGGAAATATGTAGAATAGCTATTTGCACAGAGGACAATTGTTGTTGTAACAACAACCGGTCTTATTTTACTTAGGCACTGGCTAGCTTTAGGACATAAGTGTTAATTATACATCACGAGAAATATCGGAAAAAAGAACGCGACACGAATTACAGCAAAATAGTTAAAAGTTTAGTTAAAAAAATGATGTTATCTACATTCGACATCTAAATAAAGTTGCGAAGATATCAGAACTGATGTGTACCCATAATTCGACTCGAAGAATATCGAAGGTTATCTCGCAGAAACCGCCGAAAAGAATTTGCGGTATCGGCGGTTTTACTGAGCTACCTCAATTCTGAACGCTTCTGTACTTCTAGAAAATTCGCAACGTCTTGTGATTTATCTCGCCTAGATTACGGACTGTTCGGAAAGACTAAAAAAAAAAACATTCAACATATTAGTATAACAACGAGGCTAAACAATCCTCGAATATCTGTGCGTCCTTTCGAACTTCGTAACCTTCGTTCGCGGTTGCTTAAACGATAGCAATTCCTTCTTCACGATATCGAACCGCCTAAGAAGAAGGTCGTTTTTTCAGGCACAATCGGGTGAGACGTAGTTTTTAAGGGCAGTTCATTACGGGCAGGGCGGAGTAAATCAATCTGGAAGGTGTGGTAGGACTCAAAATTGAATGGTGTTCTGTATTCGAACAATCTCCGGTAAAGTGACACATGTATCTTAAACAGCGCATAGATTTAGCGGAAACATATTGAATGACATAATTATCTAAACGACAGATACGTAAATAATAAATCGATATATGTATCAATTGATGGTTTGTAGCTTATGTCTGCATGCGTACGTCATTCCGTAAGTTTATGAGTTGGATAGTGCAACTTTATATGATTTTCGTAAGGACTTACTGAAAATAAATCAAGAGTGTGCCATATGTTTGCCTTATTACATACTAATAACTTCTAAAAATAACATTTATCCACTTATCAGATGCTATTTTTCCGACGTGCAGCGTCTCTCAGAACCGAAACATCTGCTTGATTAAGTAGCCGTTATTGAACGCTTGAGCTGCGAGTATACCTGCTTCTCTACAACTTGAATTCTAGCTACGTTATTATATCTTATATATAAACGTGGGACATTAATTAACTTAAGCAGAAGCATAAAACGGTTTCTTTCAGTCACGGAAGTTCTTAGCAGACCTTGCTGTGTATACTGTAGTTGCTGACGGCAAGGATTCGGCTAAACAATCGAAACATTTCGAAATTTATTTTCAGAAATATATGCAGCTAAATATTTTTATATTTGGCCTGCCCCACTTCTAATATGCTATTCTTCTACTTCTAATATTCTGGAATCTCCCTGGATGCCATAACACGAGAAATCAGATGCGCACGCTGGATCTCACACGTCATCCTCGACGTGTGTCTTTCCAGCGTTGAGAACGCGCTGGCATTAATGTCCGCACATAATCTTGACGTTGAATGTATGTTTGCTATTGTACCAAATGAAAACAGAAACTCGGAACGGAAGCGTCATTGCATTAGGGACGCTCTCTTTCAATTAGCAAAATTCTGACCAATTTAAGGGAATAGCGGTAGACACACGGCAGGAGTCATGTTCAGACAATATTCCTAATTTAATTTGGACCCATGAACGCAGTCACCGCAGCCACTTTATCGTCTCCATGTTTGTTATGTTGTTGGTTGCATCGCACACGAAGTGGTATGACCGGTCTACCTGGTCAGAGTGCTTACCACAGCTAAAAGACCCCTGTGTACACCCGGATAAGAAGAACGATCTTGTCAAACGACTCAGTAGTACATGTCTAGAAGGTGTTGAGCGTACCACTCGAGCGGCCGGCCGCCGCCAGCTCAGAGCCCCGTACAAACGCATGCAGATTGCAGGCCCGCATGAATACATGCGTTAGCGGAGATGGCACACCAGCATATGTACAGCAGGACCGGCTGCTGCTTCAGGACAACAGGAGACGACAAGACCAACGTACGGAGATTCCATTGCTTAGTGGTCTGTGGAATTATCATACGACATTCATGGTTTGTGGCGGCCACATGTCATCATGATAACGATCATAACAGTCATATCTCGAGTACTTCTAAGTAACGTTAGCATGAACGTGAACAGATTATACCCGTTCGAATACGGTGAATCGATACGTACGTGAGTGCAGCCTTCCCTATCTCTCTTCCTCCTGCTCTCCCTTTGTAGTTCTGTTAGTGACTCACTCAGGACCTTCCGACGATTTCCTTATCTAGTGGGGCCTTCGATAGGCGTTACAAACTCTATTTTGCGTTTTCGTCACACCAGTAAGCCGCCGCTCAACTATCGCATTGCATACTAAATGAAGATAAACGAACTATTGATTCGTACGTGATGATTGCCTCTGCTATAGAGATGCCACTGCCACTAGTGGGAGCTATGTATGAACAACATCACAGCACCAACAGGAACCGAAATAGCATCGGCCTTAAAAACCGCATTGAATGATAGGGACATGCAGTTTATCTGAATTCAACGGTTCGACATGGATGCATCTTTGAAGTTTGTCGTTCAGACACACGTCATCAGCGTCAACGGATCTGTCCGCTACAGGTGAAGCAGGCTGCCCTCGTAGGGGATTGTCCGCTGCGGTGGATTTTTAATGCCTATTCGTGTTCCTACTCGTAGTAGTTAATGGGAGCGAGACTTCGGACGATACCGAACCTATATTTAACAAGGTTCTAAGATTAGACTGAGCTAAATTGAACTAAAAACGTGTTTTATTCGAGTAATGAAGGCGGTTCACACGTGAACCGAAAATAGAAATAAGTGTACACACGTTGAGCTAACTTGAAAATCCGTCTGACAATAAGTTATGCTGGACTGAATTGAAAAATTGATTAGTCAACTTAAATACTGCCTTGGGTAGCAGTGGAAGCACGGCGTGGTAACAGACGCTACCTTTAGGTGAGGTAATTAACAAAATGTGGCTGTTGAAATTGATCTGTACAAATTGTATGGGTACCTGTAGAGGTACATTTATATGTGATAACACATGAATAAATTGTTAGAGATTCGAAAGTCATGTTTTTCCCAATGAAAGACGTAAAAAATAAGCAGCTTTCTCGTATGACTTATTTCCGGATAACTGCTAGCGGTATTACAGGCACATCGGCGCCTGAGCTGTCTGCAAGTCGACAGAGAATGAAGGTATTTCTGTCGACGCACGAGCAGTTTTACGTTTCTATTGTACAATTTGCAGGTCCTTGGGCACTTTGTATGCGGGCCGCGGATGGCGACAGAAGGCCGGTGTGTGCACATGTAAAACATGATAAGTTCGACAACAGGTTTGCTACAGATGTTTTAACACAGGCGGGAGGCGGATGTAAAAGACGTTGCATTGCCAATATCAACTTTCGTCCTAGCGAATTCAGGCAATTCTGGTCCTTAGACGGTAGGACAAGTAGCTTTCTCGATGGAGTCGTCGTTTTCTTACGCAACTTGACAACGACGCGCGTACCTGAGGTAAAGTCCTAGGTGCATGACGGCCGTTTATCTGCAGAAGTATAGATTATAAAGACCGAAAAACACATAGGTGAAGCGATCTCTAAAGGTGTGCGTCGTTGTAACGGCTATGCACAATATATGTATATATTGTTTTGTATCGATAATACAGAACAACATAGAGTATGTAACTACAGATCAAAAACACCCTTCGCTTAGCCTGATTGATCAATTATCGGCACAACGGTAGTTTCTATAAACAATGTACCTGTGGTCTGTACTATACATGATCGTATATACAGTATTTATCATATATTTCGAAGAAAAAAATAGCTTGTCTTAAATGAATAGGAACGTTGGTATGTTTTTAGAACTGCGCGTTTTATTACAAGTCCATTCGAAGCTATTCTAATGCGGCAATAGCTCAAGAACAGCCACCAGCAGTCATGTACCGCACTCGCTTTATGGGCATGAAGGACGCTATTTCGAGCGAAACGTATTTAGTTATCTAGTTAGCAGACTAACTACACTGTTTGTGTCTCAAAACTATAATCGACTATATATATACACATAGAAGCACTATATATATATATATATATATATATATACACATACGTACATGGAGTGTGTAATATCCAACTAGGAACAGAGCGGTTCGTAATCCTTTCGCGTTTGCAAGCTACGAATACGAGGAAAAATGGGAACAAGTAGCATCGAAGCTTTGACGACAACAGCACCTCGCTAAACTAACATCGTTATGAAGGCCAGCTTCCGCTTAGTCATCCATAGGAAGCACAAAATCTGCTAATTTTGAATTGGCTCGATAGGCCCTCAGTCGAGGCGCCGGCCTAATTTCAGAGAAAATTTTTGAAACGAAGCGATCTGCGAATAAATTGACTGTACACGCGCGCAACCATAATATACCCAATGTGCGTGTATTTAAGGCATAAAACACCGATGACGTATTTAGACGGAGAAACGTTTCGGACGTTGGTAAGACAGTTCTAATAATGTTATGCATGCGATTCAGTCCTGGCACAAAAACGTACATGTCGCTATACTCTTTCCAAATCAACAACTGCAATAATCCATTGGTCCGTGGCTTGGAGAAATCTTATCTCAGAATTATCTTCTAAACTATAGCTGGCAGAATACAGATATGTCAGCTAAATTTGGTACAGTTAAGTTATGTCTCAATTTCAAGAATAAAAAGTTTCTAACTTAAATTACTTCGTTGCTGCTTAGTGTGTCCTTATTCTTTATTGGCTATATCTGTTTTTTTTTTTAAAGGCCCTTATATCTATAGCAAATCTGCGTCTAATGGATAAAGAGTGTCTTCATTTCTTCGCATTTCTCAGGAAATACCAATCTGGAAGTAAAAGGGTATTCAAAAAAACCTTCATTTAAACTTTAATGCGACAAAAGTAGGCGAGCAAGTAACGGCGGTAATTCGACCTAACACGTTATGGATCTATTCAAAGCGAAGAGCAAGCTTCTTTTGATCTTGGATAAGTACGCCGAGTTTTGAACTCCAACTAACTCTAACTTTTGAAGATCGAAACGCCAATTGTGCAGAGTGCAGGACCCATACCGTGATTGATACAGCTTGGGTACTTAGATTAATTTCGAACGATACATTGTTAAGACAAATGAGCCCAAAACTTTTCGATATTCATGCAGAGAATAGGCCTCTAGTGTTCTTATTACTATTTTTTGTATTGGACTCGTAAGCCGGCTGAAGTTACTGTACAATTTTTTTGGCAGATGGGAATTAGAAATCATCCTAAATTCAAAAGCATTTAGTAATCGTTCATATAAGCGAGCTACAGTAACAAGTATCGCATTAGTAATCAGTGGATCATCCAGGTTTACTTGCGGAAATGATTAAAGGACTTCGGAAATGTCTGCCACGTCATCCGTTCCTAGACCTACGCTCTTGCTGCCTACGATAGCGAAGCACAGGCGATAGCTGGAAGCCTAAGACCTGTTCGCTTGCTTACCTACTGACGTTGACCCTAGCGGCACTGTTACTGCTTTTGCCACTCTGCTCGCTTTTCGATTGGCCTTGCTTTTCTCTTCTTCTTGCAGTCTCGCAATCCTCTCTCGCCCTTGAAAGGGACGGGCGGTCTTTTTGGCGCTTGTTTCGCGAAAGAGTCCACTGGCCCGGAAAATTAGGGCGTAGACGACCACGTCGGCGGTGGCTACTGCAGCTAAGGAGGCGCGAAGACGAAGGCAGAGACTAGGACGGCGCCAGGGGTAATGTAGTTCTCCCGCAACTGTAACCGTCGGTTGATATCGACGGCTAGTGACGGAGTGAGCAAGTGATCGAAACCTCCGCTTGGCCCCTCGCTTTGCAGAAGCAGCTGATTGCCCTGTTCCTCGGCTCAATTGAGTTGAACGGATGACGGCTACGACTACGACGATACAGCGTTCTTTGCCTTCTACTCCTTTAGGGCTTGCTCCTCGGAGCCAGTAGCAAAAGTGCTGCTGTCTCTGCTGCATTGGGAGTCGGGGCACAAGTGGCCCCGGGAACCGAGTAGGATGCGGGAACTTAAGCAGAGTGACTGAACGGAAAGCGGTCCATGACCTGTGGGATCTTCTGCCGCACCATTTCAAAGAGCTTGAAGGGCACTGTGTTACACTCACTTGACATTGCCACACCAGTGTAGATATTAGATCCAGCGCTCAGTCACAACAAGTCGGTGATTTCCCTTCTCTTACCTATTGTTTAGCCTATCTCGCCTGTCTGTAGGTCGCCAATCCAACTTTTCTACAGAAGTTATTTTTACGATCATAAGATAAAATAATAATAATAATAATAATACGCATGAAGTCTTTTAGTACACGAGTAGCCTGCTCTAACATCGATAATTTTATGCACACTGAATACAAATGAAAGCGAAGTATCAAACAGCTCATTTAATTAATGATTAATTTAACAAAAATGTTTTGTATTGCTGTCATTTTCTTTCATATATTTTTTCGTCATCAATTCTCGTCATCGTCGTCTGGGTCGTGCGCATTTCTTCACGACCGTATCACCGCATCGTTCTCACGGATGCTTCACGCAGTGTATCTACGGCTGTTACGTGCACTCGGCGATCGTAGCGACATTCCATCGTCGCTGCTATTGGCTATTACAAAATCCCGACATCGTGCTCGTACATTACCTTAACGTGCCCTTCTCTGACGATTCAAAGATGGTGGTAGCTCCGTCGTTGTCACCCTGTAGCGATGCCAAGGAGTGGAGCAAGGAAGAGCTCATCTCGCAGCTCAAGCCCATGTGTAAGTTAGCAACGAAGGTAAAATGTAATCGATGAACGCTACACAATAAGCCCAAATCGAAGCTCGACAGTAGCAGATCGTTTAGTTGTGTTCGTGGAAAGCTATTTTACTGGAGCCATGTAATTAAGTGAAGTCCTACCAGGCCCTTGCAAACGCCCCGTGAAGTGTGTCGAAACTCAAAGCTCTGTGTTGTACGCATATGGTAGGCTCGGTGTCTATAAATTCTAAGGATAGGTTTGGAATATGTTATACAACTTTGATATGCATTTGCATTCATTAGTATTTTATAGTGAGCGTTATATTTATTCAAGCATACATGCATAGATGAATGAGATGACTAGTAAATATATCAATATTATTAGCATTAATAACACAAACTTAAAAAAAATCTTAACTAGCGATCGAACAATATTTGTCAGATTGTTGCACACGGGTTGACTCTTTGCCCAGGCTGCTTTCATCCTAAACACGACCCTGTCAACTAAATAAAGACAAGTAACCTCTGTATATTGCTTCATTAAGCGATTCGTAAACCCACAGTCTCGGCTAAGCTCTTGCACCAATAAGTTTCCGATGACAAAACTTTTCTCGTTAGTTAGCCCTCTTTGTTTAATAATAACCACCATGAATGGTAGCGTGGCTGCATTGTACAATACAGATCTAACCAAAACGAAGATAAAGTATGTCATGAAAAGATAGCACACTAAAAACAAGGACAATGTAAGAGCCAAACACGTCAGCAACCAGCGCTCAGGCCGTGATTAACAAGCAAAATAGCTAGCCACAGGGCTCGCTTCACACAAATGCCATTACCAAATCGCCATCGCCAGCTACAACACAGAATACCCGTAATGGCAATAAATTAGCACTGAAAGTTGGCCATTGCTGCCAATTGTGTTACACTGTTAGTAAGTTTGCCGCAACTTTCCATTAAAACACTCAAGACAGCCGCTTTTCTTGGATCTGTTAGCGACAATAATAACACGACTTTGAACGATGCGCCATCATCGTCATAACCACCATTACGGTGGCTCTCACCGAGTGCGGTCTTTATCGGAAAGACCAAGGCCACAACTATTCTACTGCTCTTATATATATGATTAAACGGAATATATATATATATATATATATATATATATATATATATATATATATATATAGATAAAAATAGAAGTTCGACTGGATAAAGAAGACTCTCCCATGGACCACACATGGGAGTGGCATAACGACTACAGCGAGCCGGTCCTGCCAGCATAGTGTTGGGGGCCAAAGCACAAGGCCACGGCTGCACGAGAACACGGCCTTAGCGGCAAAGTCTATGAGCCAACAGGCTAACAGAAAAAATTAGTTGGGAGTGGGTGACCTAGCATGGCGAGTAGTGCGTCAAGGCTACATTACTAGTAGAACCAACGACGAAGGCAGTGGAAGTGGCAGCGAAAGCAGCGAAGGCGGCAGGCCGGCGGCCCAGGGGGAGCGAAGGCTGGCAGTTAGTACAAGCGGCATACTATAGCAAAAAAGGCAAGCATAAAAGACAAAGGCGAAACAGGTCTTCAGCCGGTGTTTCCGTGGATGCGTTTCCCGCGCCCGCTGGCCGGTCGTTCGTCCGCCAGTCATGAGCCCCTGCTCGTCGTTCCAAGTCCTACCTGTCCCTGATCATAAGAAAGCAAAAGGTGGTGTTCGCGACTTAGCAGAGGGCCTTTCAGCTGAGGCTGAGGACGCATCCACGACTACCAAGCGCCCGGTGAGAGAAGGCAGGCCACAGAGGCAATCAAACTCCATCTTGCTCTCTAGCTTCCTTTATCCGCCTTACAGAAGGCCCTACAACAGGTCAGTACAACGAAAAAGGGCAACCTTGCTGCCTTCTCGCTTAGAGTCTCCTGCCTGTCGCTGGCCAAAGCAGTGCTAGCAGTGGCCTGTGAAAATTATGCCTAACAGAAGTCATAAAATGAAACGACCTCCAGCGGCCGCCACCGGATGAGAGCCCGCCAATTAAGTCAGACATGACCTGCTGCTGTTGCTGCTGCTGCTGCAGCACGGTTGCCACTATCCTTATGTTCGTTTATGAGCTGTCCCGCTGTTTACTATACTCTTTTCGGCCACGGGACTTGCCCGTTGATACAGAGGGCTAACCGCCCATCCACCCTCTAGACTATCCCTCCCTAGTAGTCGTCGACTCACCTTAGCCTTTCTGCTCCGTTTTGGCCCACTAACCCTCGATGAGGAAATCCATTTTCTGGGCTGTATATACGACATCTAGCCACCACTTTTCGTTAATGTCAGCCGCTGTTGTTCGACCCTGCATGACCCTGAATGGAGACTACATGCAGATTGAGACATAGGTCGCTGTCTACCATGATTCCCCTTCCGCTCGCTGTACTGATGCCAGGTTCTGTCTTCCGCTGGCCGTTTTCCTTCGCGTGCTAACGGGAATTAGGGGGAAAGGCTCCAGAGCCATGAGAAATCTGTGTGATGAGGCTGGATGGCTAGGTACGTACGCTCGTGTTGGCTGTGCTGCGTGACCCGAGTCGTAGAAATCGTAGCAGTGGTGGGTTGTTTCATCCAAAGGTCCTAGCACGTCTGCGGACTTGTTGGCCCAGAGCTTCACGACATTGAGAGAGTTTATCAAGACGTGATGCTGCTCTAAAGCTTAGTCGACAACAGCGTCAACGTTCGTTCTCTAGGGAAAGGAAAATCAAACGAGGGGTATTTACCATAGCTGCGAGGTTTTTAATGACGATGACGGAGGTAGGCAAAGAAATTAATGTTTACAGAATACCTGCGCTATAAATGACTACCAAGGAAATTAATGTGCAGCTGTAGGTAGTTTATGATCTGTCGTATAAGCGACCATGTTACTCAAAGAACTAGTCTCTGTAAACTATGTCTAATAAGTTTCACTGCATTGGAACGTCTATCTCCCCTAGGATATTCCTGCAATTATACTGTGACAAGGATATCGAAATAAATACCTAATTAGCTAATCGAAGCCAGCTTAAATATCAATACACGTATGATTCTATATTTTTACTCATACAAAATTGTTCGATAACTAGCAATCGTAGAGCGAGCATCCTAAAAGGGTACGTGGTTCCAACAGCCTTGAATACGAATGATATCATGGCGCTCCTATGGTTGAAGATATTTATTTTTCGAGAAATCTTATTGTATAAATTAATAAGAAAAACGCAAAATTTTTTTATTTGAAGCCAAGGTAATTTGCAGTTTCAACGTTCTGTGGCAAATAATCAAGTATTCGATAGGAGGACTAAGAATATTATGGGAACAAGAATAATTTCGAAAAATACCTTACGTAAAGTGAAATTATAAATATAAATTAAAGTAGTAAATATAATAATGAGTAGAAAGCGCAGAAATGATTAACAAATAAATTTACGTAAAAAGTAGTATTTTATAGTTCTAATTTTACCAATATAGAATCTATTATACGAAATTGTCAATGCGTTATATTTATAATAAAAAAATATATATATATGTATATAAAGTTTGAAAATGTTATATGTGGAGTCACAAAGAAAGGCACTTTAATGATTTAAAAAATCTGTACACTGCACGGAATCAAGTATTTGGCTAAATAAAGGCCATGCAGAGGCAAAGAGCTCCATGCGATTTCGGTGACCTGAAAAATCCTGACAGATCTTGTACAAGAATTTTCCTATGGCCAAATCAGAGACCAAATCTTGGTCTATGGCATAACAACTGTTTAAATCCATGTTGCCCATTTTGGAAAATAAGCTATTTAAGAAAAGGAGCAAAAGTTTGAACATTCATATTTATGAATAAGTCACTACTGCGAATGTTTCCTTCGTACAGAGAACTACGGAGAAAAGCCGCATAAAACAGAGAAATTGACTTCAGTAAAGGGTTAGCTTCTTTCGACAGTTAGCTGCATTCAGTGTCAGCTTCCAGCAGAAAGTGCTTCTTGATCGACCTAACATCTTTGAGGAAAGCTTAATAGGTTAAGCAGTTATACCGTTCCTTTAATTAAATATCCTTCATTACTTTATTGCTAAAGAACCATTTGTGACTCTATTTTCCACAAATTAGTCTTTTAAATCCTTTATAGAGTTGTAAAGGAGATACATTATTATTACAGTCCTCAATAACCAGTAGCTT
Organism: Varroa destructor; assembly: GCF_002443255.2. Taxonomy (NCBI): domain Eukaryota; kingdom Metazoa; phylum Arthropoda; class Arachnida; order Mesostigmata; family Varroidae; genus Varroa; species Varroa destructor. The sequence continues at coordinate 22,282,533 of NW_019211459.1, forward strand.
TCGATATTCAATCGCTTTAAATGGAATATTTTAAGGTATGCTAAGCGTTTGTTTTGGCTTAGCTGTATGTATTTGCAGATATTTTTTTATGTCCGATACTCTGAGAGTACTATCCGGAAGGTGAGTAATTATTCGATACTAAATACACAAGCTAGCTAATGCCAGACAAAGAACGCTCCGGAATTGAGTACCGGTTACGTTCATACTATTACGGCAGTGTGTCATGGTGCACCGTCTAGCTAACCAGGCGCAAAATATGGGTTTATGAACGATTTATGACGTAAATCTTATAATTCGGTTAAGAGCTTCATAAAGATGTTTGCATACATGGTTAGAAAAAAGTGGATGTTCAACATCGATCTATGAAGGCGTCTCCAACACCTTGTCTAAGTGGCATTTTTAAAGCTGCTATTTCAGTTTCAATTCGGTTGAGTTCAACATGGAAAAGCATACATTTTGGCCTGTTCGAAGGCCTGAAAAAGTAGGCTCATTTGTAGATAAACCTGTTTGAGCTGCAAGAATCTTTTTCTGAACGTTTATATTATACACCTTTTTTTCTTTCAATTTTTTTTTTAATTTTATTTATGTTATGGATTGATGGAATTGCTTGTATGCAATACATATTTGATATTTTATTTTATATACTGCAGTTATCTGCGTTTTTTTTAGTGGGATGAGAACGTAGTATATTTTGCAATTCTTACTCTACGCGTCTACTATACTCTCATGTAGGGTAAAATCAATAATTTATAAATTCGTTTTTTAGCTATTTCTATATCGATATTATGAATAAGTTGTTAACTTAATCTCGTTACGTCTAACTATCGTTGCTGCCAAAGAAAAGCATAAGAGATAATAGTGAACAATAGGCTGCCCTGAAAGTGCTGTTTCTGTGGAACTGTCACTATAGCACAGCACGGGCTTCAAGAACAAGTACAAATAAACACTAAGCACGCTTCGACTGGTCCCCATAGTGGTAACATATTCGCTTGCTAATCTTGGGGACGTTGTGTAGGTCTGGATTCGAACCCGGCAGGATGCTGGCTTCTTCTACGCTGTAGACTCTTACTCATACCTAACCAGCCACAAATAAAGACATAGGATTTTTGATACTGACTTTTCCTTAGGAGGTAAAATTACTTTATTTCGATATTTTACCTTCGCCGATAGCTAATCTTTATTGTACACTTGTATCGCTTTCTAATACTGGCAGCTGTGTCAATTGTTCACAGTGTCATCTGAAGGTAACCTAGCCAGGACCCAAAAGTTTCTAAATATTCTGAAGCAAAGCCCGGTAAGAAAAAGTATTTGGCAGAAAAAGCTACTAACAATAACCTGCATTTTTCAACCCTTGGCGAAAATGTCGAGGCTGGTACGGGAAGGTCTCAGCCATGAACTAAGAGATAGCTATGGCAATGTATGCCAAAGAGCAGAAAAGGCTGGTTTAGTTCACTGCATCTGTTAGAGTTTTGGATGAAAGATCGTAGCAACACAGGCTACAGAAATACGGAGACGCAAGATGAGGTAGAGCTGTTCAATTTAAATTTTCATCTAATTCCTTTCAGTATCACAAAAGTTTTTTTCGTGGAGTTTTCAGATAACCTGGGTCCGAGTGGTTACTTTCAGTGGTTTTTGATGCTAGGAAAGTTCTGAAGATATTGCTTGAGCGTGTTTTAGTTCCCACGGTCATTAATCTAAAATGGGTTACTCTAAGTTCCCAGTTTTTCACCAACACTCTTCCAGCACATACACATCTTTAAAGTGTTTGCTAGTAACACAACTAGAACTTGTGATATATTCAAATGAAGCACTTGAATTGCTAAGTTTCTTAAGAGCGCTTGGTATATTACATATTGTCAATTTGAGGTTAAATCCTATATGACAACAGTTCATTTCATTATCTAAGGACTCAAATACGGCCACGTTCCATAACTGCTCAATTTCCGATGATTTCAAACGGATGTACAGGATACAACTGTATCAAAGCGTCGTATCGGGTGCGTAACAAACGCCCATCGCTAATGGGTCCAGCTCTCACAATGACTTCAGAAATAATGGAGTAGATATTCCTCCTGAATTCGAAGAACTGCTCGGTCGCATCGATATTTTAAGAACGAGGTTGTAGTAAGCAAATGCACAGGGCCTGTATTCAGGTATCGAAGTTTTTGCCGAAGTTTTTTAAGTACAGATTAAATTATATGTTTTTTTTTTGTTCTTCTAAGTAGGACTTCCCAAATATAGTCTACTTCGGTCTAACTATTCGATGACATTTTGTCTCGTGTAATTTTCGCGTATTGTCAAGTATTGACAAGTAATACTTTAACTAACAAAGTATAATTTATTGGATTTAACGGTGTTCCACTGTTTAGAACTATCGTTTTTGAGCTCCACATTCTTTTAAGTACGCTCTCTTTTTATCGGGTACCTTTGAAACTGGCTTCAAAACTAGCGACCATAGGAAGCTCTTCTTAGAACTAATAGAAAAATTTAATTCTCATGCGTTACCTAGAGAATTCATTCACAGACCTTCTGTGCGGTCAGAACCCACGCGGCTTGAGATGAGGGTACAGCCAGGCGTAATATAAACATGCGATAATAAACTGGTAAGAGAATGTGTGTGTACAGTGCCCAAAAATGGATTTTGAAAGTAAGTAAGGCAACAATGTCTGCTCCTTTGCATTATTCTGTGCTTCCCTTGTGATATTTCACCCTTTTAACATTACTACCTTGTACTAGTGATTGCTTCGAAGGTCTGAATCCTAGCGGATATTGGGGCGGTCAGATAGCAGATAACTAGTTCGATTGGAACATGGCTACAATAAAACTTTTGTCAGGAATAATGGACTCCAATAAGCGCAGCTAACTGTAAGTATACATGCAGTGGCATCGTGACCTGCAAAGCCCCCCCCCCCCCCGGGGGTAATACAAGCAGTTAATTAAGACCAACAAAAAAAATAACAATAATACTTTGATTTTAGTTTGCCTATACACAGCTCAAAGACGAAATCGTTCGGCTAGATGAAGGCTCTAGTCGGGTGTACACTCTGATTGACGGTTTAAATAATTCTCGATAAGCTCATTTATTTGTGCTTATAGTGGAACTCTGGAAGTGCGTTTCGCGTATGGCGAAAGGCTTCCTTCATGTCCTGGACTTGGAAGACATGCTATCATTCCTGATGTACGTGTCATGTGTGCTTCATGTACATAATGGAAAGAGATTAAACTACTCAGTGCCAGCCAAAGTCTTGTACTTTGTGTTATCTTGTTACACGTTCGCCGTAAAGAGACGCCTCATACTGAGAACACGCTTGGCATCAAGCTGATTGATAAAAATGTTTGCCAAAAAACCAATAAATACGCTGGTTCGGAAAGCACCAACGGTTTTTCTGCTCAACGAAGCTCAGCATGTTAGAAATGATTGCTGGCCGCTTCATTGCTAAAGAAATTAACAGTTATTTTGATTAAGATGTATTATACTTTTTCTGACCGTAATATACTTTTCTTCTATGTGGACTTATTGCTATCGTCGTCGTCGTCGATCAACTATTCTAAATTTCCTGGGATGCAGTTCACACGGAGGCGGACGGGGACATTGACGTCGAGAAAGATAAAGAAAGCGTCAAATTCAGTAAGACGATGGATACTGTTGAGGCTATCGTGACGCAGCTTATTGAAAAGCAACGCCTCAAGAACGCTATGATAGTCAAAACGCATGAGTGTCCCTGTGATTCAACCACCAAGACGCCGACGCCTAAAGGGCCTGCTCTGTCACCTCCACAAACGGAGTCTACGACCGTGGTGCAGGTATGAACCTATTAAAAATGAAGTGGTCCTTTTTTTTGTACACCCAGTCCAATCAACTCGCTTCCCCAAATCTCTCTGAGTGCTACGTATTCATTCAACTGCTGTTATCACCAATACGTTCTTTACTTTATTACCAATACATGCTTTTTACAGTAACAATGACAGATGTAAATAACACACAATGTAAGAGTACGCTTTTTCAAATATCTTTCTTGAATAAAAAAAAATTCAGGCGACCGTCGTCACGGGCCAAGCGCAGACGATTACTACTGGGCTGAATCCATTTGTCACACAAATTACAAATTCGATAAATGGGAGCATCACTGATGGTGGACTCAACGCAACGCTAAACGCTGCCACACAAAATAAGAAGAACTGCGGCCATACGGTTCATAGAATCATCTCGCCAAAAAGTGGCCAGCTTTTGACGTCATCCGTCATCAGTAGTTCGGTGTCATCTTCGACGCAGCTTGCCAAGCCTGACCTTGCCGTGGGTCATCAAGGTTCGACTCCCAGTGCAGCAAGACCGAACCCTACCGGGTTAGCGACTTCGACAACTACCGGAGCCGGAGGTGGTTCTAGCGGTGGCCCCAGCAATGCGGCACAAACCACCCCACCGAATCGTTCGGCCAGCGTCCTGCTGGCCCCCTGCCGGCCTTTGAATGGAGACGTGTCTCGTCCGAGTTTCATTCTCAATCTGTCACAGCTTCAAGGCGGTGGCGGGCTGCTGATACTTAACAGTCTCAATGGAACAGCGTCCACTACGTCCGGCCTCTCGAGTGCGTCAGTCACCCCCGTAACTTTGTTGTGCGGTGGCAACGGCAGCGGCAGTAGTAGCAGTAGCGGTGTAAACAATCCTAACACCACGCAATCACAACAGCAACCGCAGGCCCAGCAGCAATCTGTACAGTCCGGGGCAATTGCATCAACATCTGCTCAGCCGGCTGTGACTACTGTCGTATCGTTGTCTCAAAACACGTCTTCGCCCATAGTGACGACGCCAATCGTGCGTGCAGCTGCGGCCATTTTGGGGAATTCAGGCAGTAGTGCCAAGGCCAGCACGTTCGGTCCAAGTGGAGCCGCGCAGGATCCGCAAGGGTCCTCGACGCCGTCTGGTGGGCTCTCCGACCCGTCCGTGCCATGCTCCGTATCATCATCAGTACCTGATTCAATTAGCAGCAAACCGGTGGTCACGCCACAGAGGGTGATCCATGTCAAACGAGAGAGAGTAAGTAAACGTACTACAACTTTTTCGGATGGAAACATATCATTTTTTCGAACTACTCGATTCGATTATACTGGAAGTTATTTCTAGTACAAAGGGAAGGGCAGAACCAAAAGGGATATTTAGAATGGTGGTGGCTCTATTAATGATTGATATGATAAGGGTGAAAGGACAATTCCGATACCGTCTTGTTAGTGTCCTATAAAAACTATCCATCCGAAGTTTAACCGCATCTCCTGGATGATTTCATAATCAGAAAGGGAAAATACTTCTGTGAAGATATAGACCCATGAGCATCTAACTACTTCTTTGTTAATAAACATACCCTTAATATACCCTTAATAAATAATAAATACCTAGTATAATACCAAAATACCCTTAATAGAACTATTCGAAAATGATTTTCAACAAAAAAAAAGTTAAAATTTTATATTTATTAAACTAAGGAAAGTATAAAACCTGGTTTCATTTGAAACAGACTATTTCGATTTTATTGAAAATTATTAGAAATGAATTATATAAGTTTTTTTTTTCAAAATAAGTGCGTTAAAAAAATTATAAATTTTGAAAAAATCGAGTGGCTAGAAAAAGAAGCTCGAAATAATCAAAACGCTGTTGTCTCAATGTTTAGGTGATACTGAAAGCAGAATCACCCGATTCCGCGTCGTTGGTTGTCGAGGTTAAGCCAAGCTCTCCTACAAATGATGAAGAAGTGCTGATGCAGGTGGATGAACAAGCCGAAACGGGTCAGCGAAAGGGAGATTGGACCCAAAGTTTGCAGGGCGCGTTAGGCCTCCTTGGCGTTCAAGCCCACATGCGGAGCCCACTGAAGGGTCTCGGCCCACCTTCACCAGCCGACCTGCGTCCAACGTCTGCGAGCCTGACAGGTCACGCCGTCATCAACCAACGAGTACAAAGTCACTGTGGTCAAGTTCTCCAGGTGAAGTCCGAGGGAGCGGTTACATCTAAGGATGACACGCACATACTCCTCAAGAGCGAACTAAAGACCGAACCGCCGGAGGTTTCAGACCCTGTTACCAGCACACCAAACATATCTGTTGATATTCCACACTCAAGTTCGGCACACCTAGGTACTTACGAATGCCACACACCTTTGAGATTGCAAAAAACTGCATTTATGCCCCTGTGGATATCAGGCCCCAAACATTTCGAAGCTCTTGAACAATATGGAACGTACTCTGAATTCGTCGTAGCCTTTCGTGACCTCTGAATATGATTTGCTTTAGTACATGATAATAAAGAAAAAGTCTTGCAGAAAAGACCTTTATCAAGCTCGAATTGTATAATGGAAGTTTATGAATGCATGTCTTTCCCATTAGATTTTAAAATGTAACCGTCTTGATGATTTGTTAACCGATTCATATCTCGTTATTATCTAAGGAGGATCTACGTCGCCTAACGAAGTTTTGGTATGCGATCTAAATGCGATGGATTTTATCGAGCATGACATCAATGGAGCTGATGAAGAAGTGTTCAACTTGGACGCCTTCGACATGCTGACTGACCTTCCAAACTGGGATGATTTCAACGTGAACGCCGACATGCCCGGTGGAACACACTCTGCACAGGTATGAACTACGGTACCCATCCGTGCACTTTCTTGTACTCCAGTCAATGCAACAAGTTAGACTGACGTCATCAGAACTAATCGCTTATGGTGGCTGTAGTGATACAGAAATAACACGAAATATATATAGGTATACAAATTATCACACTTGTCAGCTGTATGGAGGAAGGTTTCATCGTATCGAATATATTGCATGTTAGAACTATTTCAATATCCGTGATTGTGAGCCAGCCACGAGAGTTACTCGTATGGGCGCACCACCGCATAAGCAAGGTCAACTTGTTTCAGTGTCTGTACATTTCGGCGCTGCTGATCCACCACTTTATTTACGCGATCGCATCTTCTTAATAGTACCGATACGTTCCAAGCTAAAACTTCCAGCGTAGGTCTAAACGAAATAAATGTTTGAGTAATGTGTTTTGAAGTTAACCTCGGTCTTTTTGTCGAATGGACGATCCGGCAGGGTTCGGCGTCTTCTCCTACGGCGTCTCCCGTGAAGAGCGTGGTTCCTGCTATCGCATCTGCGGGACCTGTGGCTCCGGCAGATTCCGTCAACATTGCAGAAACCGGCAACTTTCGGGTTGCTGGTGGAGCCGACATCACTGATTATTCTCCAGATTGGGCCTACACCGAGGGCGGTGTCAAGGTGCTCATCACTGGGCCTTGGTTCCAGGCCAACAGGTTGGCGACAATCAAGTATATAGGACATATTTGTTCCAACTAGTTTAGATTCAATTGATGTACGTACTGATGAAGAGCCGACACTGAGTGTTTGCAATCGCTCATACGATTCACTATGTTGTAAAATAGACACCTGCGAATCTGCGTGCGGCGGGCGCCTTAAATACTGAGTCACCACAGTGGTGTTATCTTGATGGCCTATGAACGTCTTCATTTCGCTAAAGATTGATTGTCTTAGAGCAGTACATTGTCCGCGAATTGTAGCAGATGTATTCTTGCTTGATCTCACTATCTTCAAATTGGTTCGACCTTGGGGCTCGTATAGTTCGCTAAAGTTTATTTGACTTTAATGAAATACGTAAGCAAAAATCATATGATCACTGTGAGCTTTCAAAGGGTCAGTTTCTGGAGAATCGTTTTTCTATATTGATCCGAGTTTCGGCTATTTGGTCACTCTGCGTGTTTGGTTAGCTGCTTAAACGATTTAAGTGTGACCCTATAAAAATATAGACAGCCCAAATATACGGACACTGGCCTGAGAAAGATATACGAGGCTATATCGGGTCGAGGTACAACGACCCGGCTAAGGTGCCTCATGTATTAAGTTATATCTTTACTGTTTGAAACGTATACGTTCTCTATTAATCAAATAACACTGCACTAGATTTAGCATAAAATCATCACGGAGAAATCACTCGGCTCCCTAACGCCAGAAGACCACAATATGGTGATACCTCCGAAGCTACCAGTGGGCTTGTATCGCGTCTTTAATGGACCACTCGTGTGCCGTAAGCTTTCTTATTGGCCAAAATTTCGAATAGTGAATAGTCTGTCGTTTTCAGCCCCGACTTGCTATAGCCTGTATGGATTATAATGGACAAATATGCATACGAGACCTGCTACAGAAAAGCGGGCCGCATATGAGGTACTTCCCTGTAAATAACTGAGTCCGCGTTTTCTATTCGAAGCATCTGTCATATGGACATCAGTCGTTTTTCGTACGAGAGCTACATGTATTATCCAGTTTTTACAATGACAATTTAGCACATTTTCGAAACCACTAATGAGATTAAAAAAGTACACTTATATCATTTGTAACTTCAACTGAGGCCGTCGTCCCGCCTAAAAGCGGACCGCACGACCATGGCAGTCCTCTAGATAATTGAAAATTACTCAATTGGCTTTGTCGAAGCACAGCTTCCAAAGGTGATCTGAGCCGCTGATAGAAGAGGAACGAAACCTATTTCAACACATAACGATATTTCGGCTGGACTTGATGAGCTCGGCGTAAAAAACGACGTTTAGACGTATGAGCTTTGCCGGCCTAGAGAGAACGGATTTTCACTAATGTGTGTTGTGCTTTTTTTTTTCTCGTAACTTTTTTATGCTTTCAGTTTACTTGACCTTGTCTGTTTCCCTATTATTGTATTCACTCGTAAGCCAATTGGTTACTGCTAAATAACGTTAATGTGTTTTAGAAAAAAAAATGATAGAAAAATGATCGAGAAATCAGCTCACTATTGTTATTTCCTAGCAATATAGTAGTATTTGTGTGCGAGCTTCAAGGGACTTATCTTGCTATCTAAGCGACGTTTAGTTTGTTCTGTTTGTGTTTTGCACTAACGACCCGATATGGCTCCCTTTTATCCTCGCTGTTCTATGTGTTGCTATTGTCAACGGTAACAACTCGAATATTGTACAGTATGAGCCAGTACTCAATTCTATTCGATGGGATCGGCGTGCCAACAACGTTAGTACAGAGCGGAGTTCTGCGTTGTTTCTGCCCGGCACACGAACCGGGCCTTGTCTCGCTACAAGTCGCCGCGGACGGTTTTGTCATCTCGAACTCGGTCAGCTTTGAGTACCGGTTTGTATCCGATCTGTTTAGCAAACCTATTACTTTCTCAGAAAATCTATTTCGGAGCTCCTATCGATGAATGTCAACTTGATGGATAATCGACAGTGGCTCATCATATCCTCGTGCATCTCCTCCAAGAATGAAAATCATCGGCATTAACAGAAATAAACATTGTTGTTTTTTTTTTTTAAGTAAGACTTTGTGTACACAACATTACCACGAGAAAAAAGCCGCATTTTTAAACCGGATTTACTTTAATACAGTGGCAGTGAGGCGTCGCAAGTGGCAACTTTGAATGATCATCTCTTTGTTTTTCCTGTCCAATGGATACTGTCTGTACTCGTTATTTGCTCCGCTGCTTAGGGACAACACAAAACTGACGACCGAGGCCGAACAAAAAGCCAGGAAAGGATTTTCTGTCGAGGAAGCGGCTCTCAAATTCTCGTTACTCGAGCGTCTAGAAAACGTGGAGACCCGGTTAGGGTCTAGCCAGGCCAATCTCCGAGGGCCTCCCACTAACAAGGACCATCACAGCAGCGGGACCCTCGCACTCGGTGAGCACTACTTTTACTACGCCTTTTGACAATCTATAATACCTGAATTAACTACTCCTACTCACAGAGCTTGATTTCAGAACCAAAGTCGAATCAAATGTCTTCTATACAAAATGAGTACCAATAACAAAAACTATATTAATTGCATTATTCGTATGTGGTTAAAGAATGCTTTTTTAAAAATAAGATCGAGTGCTTTGTGACCGTCATCCATGTGGCCATCCAAGCGGATGGCTATTGCACTACTTCCGGGATCTAGTGCTCATAATAGAACCATCTATATAAAACCCACAATACCGAGAGAAAGATTAATCTATTGGACAAGAATAACTAGTAGCAATAGCCATCCGCTCCCCATATTAACTGTGAAGTTATCGAAAACCATATGCATTCTGGCTAGATGCTTGTTAAGTGAACATAAGCTAGTTAGAACCTATAGATGTTGCAAATGCCTCTGTAAATTTTACCGTCGTTTCCTGTGCTTGAAAGAGTTTGCTTTTATTTGTAGAAGTAACCAAATTCTACTATAATGCTATTGCAATTTTTGTGCTTTCCATTTTTGTTTAAACCTGTTTCGTCAGCCTTATCAGACAAACAGCGGTCATTTGAGGAACGTATGATTCTTATGTGTGCGGAGCTTTCACAAATGCAGTGGCCGCGAAATCTTCAAATCGCGGGATCCCAGACAACCTGGCCTGGAAAACTTGGCGAGGTTGGAGAGCATTCAACACCTATTCCTGCCCAACTCATACCGAAAACAACGGCTCACAACGACCTCACGCTGTTACACCTTGTGTCTGCTCTAGGGTAAGCGTCTCTTTGTACGTATTATGCAAATGAGTAAACAGTTCCATTCTCCTATACGGTCAGGAGAGGTTTTGCTAGACGTACTTGGGATTTCTGCAACCCTCATGGGAAACGCCAGGATAATTACAACAGCGCGTTGTACTCTCTAATAGCTTTTCCTTTTGGCATGATCCACCAACGCCTGATCCTGCATTGGCAATGTGACAGCATATAGGTTGTTCGTTTTTGTAATGGCATCGCTCTTGACAAATAGGTATTAGTCACTTGGACGAAACGAAACGTATTATTCAATAGCTGTTCATTTTACCCAAAAAAAAAACTTGATATTTCTTTTTTTTAATGACTCGGATAGAGGTGAGACGCGGAGCAGGGGGCCCGTAAACGTCTCTGCAACATGCCAGAACGATGATGGTGATTTTTACGGCGCTTCGTCTGCCCTCCATACCTCATCCGTGACGATGCCATATACCTAATTGATGCATTGCACATACTTATTTACGTTTGGTATCCTTCTAACACATCTCCTAAACGATCTCTAACTGTATACGGATTCGACTAAATTAACAAAAGTTAGTTAATGATTGACACCCAATCGAAATTTCTATGTAAACTGATGGTCCTTGTTAGTCACATAATATCGCTCCTTCGACCGTAAGTGGAAATAAATTTCTGCCCTATCATACTCTGACTTTCTAGCCTCCACAATAGGCAAACGTTTACCCTCTTTCCTATCGATGTTCCTTTACAAAGCAGAGCCTATCGTAAAGCGTGGAAATAACACCTTCTTTAAATCTCTTTCCTGATTTATAGATACAGCAAGTTAATGTCCACTTTGCTTCGTTGGCGAACGGACAACCCGTCATGGCTCCTTGAGGTCGAATTGGATGGATTGTCAAGAGATTCGTTAGGCAATACGCCATTGCACTGGGCGTGTGCCCGAGGCCAGCTAGAAATTGTTCGCCAATTAGAGACACTACGAACGGGGGCCGCCTCAATTGTAAATGTGGCTGGGGCAAGACCAGCAGATTGCGCCAGAGACCATGGACATTTTAACATCGCAAATCGTTTTTCAATCGACGATAGTGGATTGAGTAAATTTGACGCCTTTGGAAACAATGATAACCACGACTCGGTCAACATTACTCACTGCAATGATAACAGGTATCTAGGAGATGCCGAACGTTCCAAGCCATCTAGCCGAACACTTTCGGAGCGTCTTCTATGCATAGATTTATGTTAGACGTACTTTAACAAATACAATTTCCCTTGTTTAGCAAATCAGTATACGAATATTGCTTACGGGTAACGGGTTTCATACCTAGGCGTTTGCTGCGGTAACTGGCACTTTCTAACTGCGATACCCTACTAAGGTGCATATTTTTCTCTATCCCGCTGTTCTGCGTTCGATACGTATTTTCTCACTCCTTCGGGCCACTTTTAATCTAGTAAAATTGTGTACTGCTTTGCCGTTCTTGCGCTATTGGCGTCTATCTTCTGGCAGTTATCGATACGGGCGTCGACTCAGTGAACATGCTCCTGGGCCATTACGCAAAACAGTCAGCCGTGGGTCGACCGGTGGAGGCGGGACACTGTGTTCGATATTGGCTGAATCCGCTCGGTCTTCAGTGGACAGCGGTATGTGCGACCTTGGGATGAATGTGCCTGCTCGCATCAACAGTACCCATACAGATAGTAACAACGATATCGCTTCTTTGGATACGACGGGTAAGGGTTCAGCTTTAAAAGACCAAATTTTTACAAATCTATACGCTCATGTGTCAATTCGTTAATGCAGCTGATGATAGAGTTTGCCTCGTCTCGTCTTTTTTACAATTACGTTCGAATTGAAAACAAGCGGAACGTAATAACGCTCTGTAGATTTTCCTTCTGGCAAAAAAAAAAATTCAAATTTTTTGAAGTTTCCTGTTTGCAGCTTAAGTTAGTTTCCCTCCTTCGGATTCGTGAAACCGCTGCGGCTACATTATTTTAGTTAATATTATCACCTTGTATTACATTTCTCTTGGCTACACTCGGCGACGTTCTCTCCGTATAGATTTAGATGTATGGTATCTCTATGTGTACTTGATAGGTTTTTTGCATGGATCCGTTGTCGTGCATACGTTGCACGCCTTTTGCTGCCCACGAAAGCGTTGATCCCGTCTAGTGATTTGCATACGATGAAAAACAGTCAATCATTGACGGATGTACCGTTTATGAACGACGACTTGTTTGTTTATCTTCTAGTAGTCTCTGTAGATACCTCAGAGAAGCCTGGCAGGAGATGATAACAGCAGCCAAACGAGATTTTCCACAAATGTGATAACATAATTTCGATACGGCTAGATTGCTGAAGCCTTTAAGTCAATTTTCTGTCAACTTTCTGTCATCGACAGCTTCGTGCTACAGGAAACATTTATGATGCTTTGCTACCAGGTTTCTAGGCCTAGCAGGGAGGATATCGAAGACTTAAAAAAAGGGCTAAATGTTAGCATTGGCTCATTATTTAAGCAAAACCCGCGCACGGAAGCCTGTGGCAGCGTTTTCTTCAACTTTCGCCACTTTAGGCGGTCTGAGGCAAAGGTTTAGTAATTTTTCCTTTTCTAAACCTAGTCTTGAGGCCACAGACTGCTGCAACTTTCCAATATTGTTTATATTCTGGAATTTTTTTTGTCCTTAACTGATTCCGGCTTTTTCGTGATTATAATTTGTACTGGAAAAATCTTGTTGAATCGTCCCTTTCACAGAGTTTTTTCGCACGCAAAGAATCGCCACGAGAACGAACAAGTAAATGTGTCACACGACTTTGTTGATTTTGCCGTCTATCGACTGCAATTGCTATGTCGGGTCAATTGGATTTCCCTTGTTTTGAGGGTACATGATCATCGTATGAAGGTTGAAGTGGATCGTGCCAGCTCGGAGAGTCATTCCAATCAGCGATTCAAGCTCGACCTTGAAATGTCCTGTATTTCCGTTCTAGTCATTCAGAACCATGTACTAACTACTTAATACATTGTTCCAAATATACTAGTAAGACTTACGGTAGCCAAAGTAGTAGATTCAATCTTCGGAGGTGTCCTCGTTTCGAAAACACTCAGAGAGCGCCATAATCCGTGCTTTCCATAGAATGTTTTTTTTAGCTTAGAGTTTGGCGAGTGAGTGATAAAACGGTGGAAATATATATAGTATCGTTCATTGCTACGAATCTAGAAAGCTAAAAAAAAAAAAAAAGAAAATTAGCTGCTGTTACAAGTAAGCGGCCTGAATCGTCCGATAAATGTCGTTCACCATCTAAATGATATGCTGAACATACAATAACAAATATTAGATAAATGCAAGTTTTCACCTGAAGCTATGGCATCCTCACGTATGTTTATAGTCCCATCATTTTTTTTCTTAGCTCGTTTCGTTGGTGCTAACTAACCACTCTAAAAGCTCGAACACGGTAGTTAAAATTGGGTTTTGCCACCATCCTGACCCAATCCACTATCCCCTTATGGCCAGTGCAATAACAGCCGTTTTCTGTTACCCAGCGGATATAACGGTGCATGGACTTTCATTACGGCCGATGTTACCTTAACTTCATATGCGTATTGATATTTGTAACTCATGTGTATATGTGCACGCTCGAGACACGCCTTAATGGTCCCTGGCAAACATTACATTGTTGAGGCTGGCCGAGTGGCGGCGCCTCTGATCGAGTGGCCATGCCACCCCGCTTAGTTTCAAGGTAAGGCACTTCCATCAGAGAAGCCGCCTCTCGATCTCACCGCGCCATCGTCACCGCCAAAAATCCCGTGGCTGACACCAGCACATCGCGCATCAGGGCACCGTTTTACTTATCACTACGTCGCACCAAAACGGTTGGTCACCTTCAGAACTTCATGCCGCTCACGGCAACACAGAGCCCCAGAAGGCCTGTTTCTTAAGAAGGTAATATCGACTACATGTACGTTACGCCAACAGCTTCAAACAGCTACTTCTGATGCGACTGGCTGGAAAGCTCACTGTTATCGAACGATCCTTATCACTGCAATCCACTATCGACAATTCCAGCGATCTGCTTGACTACCAAAGGCTCGAACTCCCTCTAGAAAAATCCGCCACCGGCGAAGATTTATTCTTGGACTGTTTTAATTAAACCACCGTCTCCCAAACCCTGATCAGTTAGTTACCTCAACCTCCCATGAGCCCTCAAACCCCCTGGACTATCTAACACCATTTGACTGAATGAGAGTTGTCCGCCACAGGCTGTTATCACCAATTGGCATTGCACGTTTTACCAGTTTCAGTATATAATAGCTAGAGTAAAAACTCAAAATACACCGTATGTTTTTGAAATTTTCTTATCTGTTTATAGTAATAAAATAACATACCCACATAACGGACTTATTTATGACACAAATCCCAGTTTTCCAACTGAGCTAGTTGCTCACTAGCCAATACATTGATCAGCCGCCGACCAACGCTGCTATGGTACTGAGTTCGGAGGGGGAGTTATACTACGAACGTTATATGTCAAAGGTGTGGCTAAGACAACGTACTTAAACGACCAGATATATGAGCGATAGTAAGCTACCTTTCTTTTATGCAGGCCGCTCGATTTCGGCAAGGAACTTGTTGCGTCCTTGACAATTTTGTCCTATTTTGGTCATGGGCTAATTCGCAGTAGCGGATTGCGCAAATTAGAAGTGCTGTCCAGCAATGCCTAGCATGGACTCACGCTTCCTTTACTTTTGTTGCTGATTGACACTCCTTCTTTTCCAAATATTTGCTACTGCTTCGACCTTTGGTGCCATTAGTTGGTCGATGTATTGTCAGCAAGACGCTTCTAATCGAGATGCCGTATTATGCCTATTTTTGATACGCTGTGATATTTTGATTTACGATTTTTAGCACGTTTTACGTTCCGTTTCATAGCACGACATTGTTTAGGATTTGACCTTTAAATAGTTGCAATAGGATGCTCCTTTTTGATCCTTGATATTGGCTGTGTGATCAATGTATTTCTCCTGTTTCACACCCATGAATCTACACTGTACTCTAGAAATAGTTCCTTGTTGGCCTTGGCCGAAAAGTTAACGCGGCCTTTGACCCCTTGATAAATTATGCAATTTAGTGTCTGACTTCTAGGAATGTTCATAAAATTTGTCTTGTCATAAAACTTGGTGTTTTTGAGTCTGATTTGTTCTCTTATGGTATCTGGCGCATTGGTTGCTTTGCAGACTCATCGTCTACAAGCCCGTTCGTTGATGTTGTAGGGGTTTCCGATGAGGAACTAGACTCCGTTCCACTTCAGCCCACATCGATCTCTATGGGTGCGCTTTCATTAACATGCGCTCGCTTCCATACGTTATTTAGGCTTGTTACATGCATATTCATTAGAGATTATTACGAGGCCATATACCGTAATCGATCTTGTACACTGTACATTCATAATATTCTGCTGAAAACTAACCTTCATTGAAAAAAATTAACAGTGGATCAATACTTTTCTTGCGTTCAGAATTGATCGTAGGCTATATACGCAGATAATTTAAAACGCATACGCCTTTAGGCCAACTATCTCTTCTGTATATCTATCTCTAGCTTCGTCCCGGGAGTGCCTTCAAGGTCTGGGTGGAGCCGTCGAACAGGTAGAGGAGCGACGCGTTCTCACCTTGGCTGAACAGATTATCGCGGCACTGCCTGCTAGAATTAAGGGTAAAGACACTGAAAGAAAATTGTTTTACTATGAGAATTGTTAAATAAGGCGGCGCTTGATACACTCGGAGAGAATACGTTCATATTCAAATGGCAAATAGCTGCGTAGGTAAAGCTAACACCGTATGAACTCAGATAAAAAAAAATAGGCGTTCACTATCTTCTGTACTTCAGTGTATTTGTGTATATTTCTATTACATATTTATTAATATGATTACATATCTGTATGCGCAAATCTATTTAAATTAATTTTTATAACTAGTGTGCATATGAACACCGTATGCACACTGATGATTGTGTATATATATATATATATATATATATATATATATATATATATATATATATATTGTCGTATTGGATTTTTTAGGAAGTCTACGAAACGGTCCTGATGAAGGTAGTAGCGGTGCTCTAAATACTCACTTGAACTCACCAATGCTGGGCAATTCCCGACACAACCCGAGCATGTCACATCCCTCGCGTCTTATTGATGATGACCTATCTGATCTCCCTGGTGACGGGATGCATTTCGATCTCAGTGGTGCCAACCCTGCAACACATAGCTACCGGTAAGAGTACAGGCACTTTATCAGACACAGTCAACAATTGTGGCGTACATGGGAGGTAAATACACAAGTGCACACTGAGACTTTCATTGTATCATATATTAGATAACCTGAATCGCGTTTTGGACTACGTTGTTTCGCCGATATTTACTATTAATTGGAACAATGCCACCATTACACACGTATAGCTTTAGGAATCATTCTTCGAACGACGGCACCACTGCCGATTGGTTGTCTAACATCAAAGATCTGACGCAATGTTGGGTCAATACGTCGTTCCTCTTGTCGTTCCTCTTACGTTTCTTTCGCAGGTATTGTGCAGAATCCGGTGAAACGCCCCCTTCATGTCCATCTTCGCCATCGTCGTCGTCATTTGGGTTTGTCGCAGATCATTCGCGCTCGCCTCCGCCTACTACCGCCGATTTCTGCGAGTTTTTCAAGGCACTGAAATGACACGGTCACAATAAACAATCTTATAGAGCTTTTCGTTTTGCACACGGGCAGTTACGATTAAACGTTGGAAGTAGTAACGGAGTAAGAATTGCTGATCTTAGAAACCGGAGTGTTCCCGAGTAGAATTCGCGAGAAAAAACAAACTGATCACTGAAAGTGTACGATTATCGACTTTTTGCCTATTATTATAAAGTGTATTGTTATTTGAGCAGGCGTCCGGTCGCGGTGTCATGGAGCGCGACTTCTCTCGACTCACTCTATCAGACGCTGAACAACGCGAACTATACGAGGCCGCGAAGATCATTCAGAAGGCCTATAGATCGTATAAGGGACGCAAAAGGGAACGCCAGGAAGCCGATAAAGAACGCGGCGCTGCCGTCCTCATTCAAAACTATTATAGGTACGCCATATTGTGCGATAATTTGATACAACTGTTTCGTTAACACGCCAATTGGTCATTCGGTGACAGCTGGAATCTTTGGAAAAGACGAACGTCAAACGTGACACGTGTTTTTTCCTACAATATATTTTTTTCCGAAAAATATGTGAAAAATTAAGTTTTGGCCTTGATAGTCTTCAAGCATTTGGACACACAGACTGCCTACACAGGCGGACCTTCAGCTGACCCTATTTTATACACACCGTAACCTTTGACGAATCGAAGGGATGTGTATTCGACAGACCAAATTGGATTCCAGACCATTATAGTACACTGAGTGCTCCGCGATAAGACCTCCCACAATTCCGGTAGTACTGGAAGCAGCAAACCACCTAATTGAGAATAGGAACTACATGTACGAACAATTAACAGATGCACGAGTCTCTAAGTTCAAGTACGCCTCTTAAACATATGCACGTACTTACAATTGATTTGTTCCAATGTGTAGGCGATACAAGCAATACATGTATTACAAACAATTAAACGGTGAACATCCCGAAAGGGAATCCATCGGAAGTGGTAGTTGGACGGAGCACAGTAAACGCTTCAAAAAGGACGATGCTCCGACTGTAGGAAGTAGCCTGCTTGGCGGTGAAATCGTCGGGGGTGAAAGGGGCGGCTTTGATATTCGCGGCACGCTACGCGAATCGGCTCCGTTATCGCGTCGAATCTGTTCCCAACGACGACAGCATCAAGCGGCTCGCAAAATCCAGCAGTTCATGCGTCAATCCAAAAATATCAAGTAGGTCAAAACAACAGTAGCATCAAGCAAAAGATTCATATCTATATATAAGAAAAATATGAAGACGCTCCCTTAATAGCACGATGCTAATGTCATACAGTCTCTGCTAAATCCTATTTAACAGATGCCAACTGATTCTTTCTAATGAGAATGTTTTTGTTTGTTTCTTGCAACACAGCGTATGGAACTATATTCCTAATAAAGTGGTACGTTTTCTGATATACATATATATATATATATAGGATATCCCAAATCAATATAGTACGTAGTAATAGCGACGCTTAGCAAACTCAGTATATATCAACTGCCGATGTACAAGACATTGCAATAGGGACGCTCCATGGACATCTATTTATTTTTGATCGTATGTCTTCTGGTCCTGCCGTATCGTAGTGTAAAATAATGCGTGCTAACACTCCTGTGTGATCATAGTAGCGATGTTGGCCTAAACATACTTACCTGCGCCGGATGAATCTATTAGGTATACGTATAATACATTTAAAAAAAACTGGCGCTTGTAAAACGTGTGCGTTGCTACAGGTTGCCGAACGCCCGTGTCTGAGCTGTAGACGTCGTGATGGGCCAGTTGGAACTGGGGGGCATTGTCGAGTCCATTTAAAAGCCGCTCTCCGACCCTCCCGAAAAACAGCAGGTGGACAGTCCTCAAGTGGTCGCACTCGACAGTGTTCTGGGGAACGTACTGCTTGAGCAGCGGGATCGATGACAACACCGAACGTCTGTATCTTTCATCTTTGAGGTGTTCAGTTTTCTACCGTCGCTGCAGAGGACAACGTTACACAAAAGAAGGACGGCCGGAGTCTGTTCAGAAACTAGCGCCCCGTAGGGACTTTATCGATTCGATTGGGGCCTCTTCCCATCTGGGGAAAGAGCGTTCTCCACTGTAATCTATTTGTTGATTTACTTAACTAGTATAACGGCTGATAAGTACACGATGGCCTAGCGTTGCCGCTATCGCAGTCGTGCCTGCAGCTACAGCTGACCGGGTGTCTAACCCATTGTAATACTGATTTGTTGCTGAATCTGTATGTATGAAGGGAGCCTGTCTCGTGCGTGTGCGTTCCGTGTAGAGGAGGATCCGCACGTCGAAACCATCCGCGTGATTTCTTTGTTCGTTTTCATTATTATTTATACACCAGTAACTACAAAGATACATACACATAAATGCATACGTAGTGCTCACTCAGTCATCTACTCATATCGATGCTACCTGGAACAGTCCGATTTGTAGTGCGCTACCTGAAGTCAAGAGTTGGAGAGGCGAACCCTTCGGACGGCCGTAGAAGAAACTACACATATAATCTTTGAAAGATGACTGATCACATCCACTAGCTAGCGGTAACAATAGTACGACAGATAGATATCATTATATTCATCGATAACAGAAAGGACAACAATAGTAAAAATTGACAATATACGCCACTAGTTAATACAATTGTAATAGTAATAACAATGGCGCAGGTAAGAATGCTGTACATGCATTCTTACGACACGCTTGTAGTGTGGTTAGGCTCACCAGGATAGAAAAGGTATCGTGTCGAGCCAACTCAAGGCTGTTGTCCTATTTGACAGGATATACAGCAAGCTCTCGAGCAATTTTCCAATGAGCACTTGCGCCATATAGAACACTGAACAGAAGCCTAACAGAAGGAGCTCCGGCCGACTGGATATCCGTTGTTAACTGCCGGGCTTGCTTGCCAAGACAATCCTCGATCCGAAGCTGCCGCGTTTCGCTGCCTTGCGACCTATTACGGACCGCTAGAACGTAACTGGACGATAAATATTGTAGAAGGTAGCAGGCTCGACGCTTCTGGTGTGTCGCTAACCCTTCATGCGGGCATGGGAGACCCACAGGAACGACATACCATTGTCATTATTATTATTATAGACGTAAGTATAATAGTTATATACAATACAAGATAAAAACCTACTTTAGCCTCGTTACCTAAGTGGCTAAGTTTTCCTCAGCTGGCATTGGCAGAGACGTGCCTGTTTGTTGTGTTTTATATGATTATTGGTGACGATGGAGATTATTGAGATAGAGAGCTTACAACAATATTACACTAATACTGATAATAATAATAATTAGTATACAAACAACGTGGGTGATGAGACATTCTGAAGATTTTTCGTGATCTTTTTAGCAGCTATCCGGCGGTACCTCGCTGTCTTTTACCTTAACAATAATCATAATAAGAAGAAGACTAATAACGATCGCGGATGGCGAAAGCACGTAGTTTTATCAGATCATAGGAAAATATGCGATATTAAGAGACTTATGTACTACAACGGACACACGGATTTTTCTTTTGGTGATATTATGACCCTAGAATGATAAAGAGATGCCCATTATTATAGGTAGTAATAGCTGAAACAGAGGTACCACATAGAGACCGAAGAGCTGAAGGTGATGGCCAAGTAGCTCAGGCTGGTTTTGCAAGGGCCGTAGGTGGTTAAACTATTATTACTACTAATAATAGCGACCTCACAAAAAAAAGAGACGACTTTGAAAAAGCGCTGATGTTAATTACGATAAGAAATTGGTCATAAATCGGTTATTTTCTAACAGCTGATGATCAATGCAAGAAGACGAACTCCCTGGGCAGCCTAATTTACAAGATCCTCAAAGTGTCGTCCTTCTACGTCAGGAAAGACCCGCAACGTGGTCAATGCCCAGATCTGAAAAAACAACAACAACACCAGCATCCGAAAATTATTTCGCGATTACCTGTCGCGTGACAGCGGCATAACTACAGTGCGCTGAGTACTTAACCTCTATACTCCAACCTTTTAGCAAAATGCGGGCCTTTGGCTTGGCCTATTACTGTTTCTTTTTTTTTTACCGTACCGTTTACCTGGTAGCACGCAATACATATGTTCGTAAGTGGTGCAGTAACCACAAAAGTGGGCACCAATCAATGGAGTATTGTCCCAGCGGTCTTTCGCTGCAGGCCCAAAAACGGCTGATCCGTGCGCATGAGCAAACCAGACTAGTCTCGTACGATTTTTCTTCTTCTCCACGCCTGCCTGCTGATATTGTGGTATATATATATACATATATATATATATATATATATATATATATAATAACTGTATACAGTAATGAAACCCTTAACTTTGGCTCTTTTCTTCTCGTCAATTATAGATATATATACAGACACGCACACACACACACACACACACACACACACACACACACACAGAGACAAACACATATATATACACGAATTGAATATATATATACATGAACGACGATGATTCTTGCGTGATGAGTAAGAATTTGACGATATGTTGGCACTCTACTATGATCATTTTGAACAGACCCGTCAAAGTTGTTAGCAAAGACGATCCAGGACAAGATTAGCAGACATGATCAAGGGCGTTATGTTACATAAACAAATAAACAGAAAGATAGGAAATTAACAGACGACGAAAATGACGGTCAAAAGTAAGCAACAAACAAACCAGATTGGCAAACTGGTTCTTCTCTGGTAACGCTATTAAACAACGACTAGAATAATAGCAATATTGGCGATGACCGATCCGAGTAGAAGAACAACATAAGAATAATAACGGTAAACAAAGCAAAACAATACGGATACATAATACTTACTGTATAGTTATGAAGAGTAAGTTTAAATAGCCGAGTTATGTAGTACAAACGACTTTTGTATGATGTGTATTTAGTCCCTTTTGAGCTTTCGCATTCACTCTCTTCCCCTAAAAGATGGAACTAAAACCCAAACAAACACGCAAACACTGTGGTATTGAAATGAAAGATGACAGCGCAACAACAGAGAGATGCTCGAAAGAAAAGAAGACCTAACGCTGAGCGTTGAGTGTCCGCTTAAAGAAACATGAATGCAACTCGTCTGCAATACAATAATTATTTATGTTATAGCGATGATATATGGCGTGAGTATGGCGTGTGTGGTTCCTTAAGGACGGGCAGCAAACAAGTCAGGATTCATAATTTAGGATCGATTCAGATAAAGGAGCACTAGCATTAAACGCTGCACTTTGACCCTTAATATCATTGGTGAAATTGCTAAAATTACTTATTGAAAGCAAACCTCTAGTGATCAGGTGGGTGATATCGGGGACCGGCAGGGGTGGGTCTTGTTCTAACGGTAAATATCCGGGTCAGATTTGAAATACTCCTGAGCCATGATAGACGTTAGAACCGCGCCTACTGAAGAGATAAGCCACGGTTAAAAATGTCCCGAATTTAAAGCTGGACGGCAAAAGTGTGGGCAAAATAAGCAGGTATGACAGCAGCTGACGGCAATAGTCAGCTGTGTATTCACAACTGGAGCTCTTGAAATAATTATATGATTATAGGTATTGAACACTATGTACGAAGTTCAATAGCGTCAAAGGTTGAGGCGGCTGTGAAAGAACAATGGACGTTTTCAGCGTTTACTAGCTAGCAATGTCTTAGAGAAATACGACAGTAGTTTGTGTTTCCAAAGTAACGTTCTACAAATACATCAGATTCAAATTAGGGAATCTGTCGAGTGGAATTAGAGCCCATCATGGTTGAAATACTTCCTGCCGGAGTAAAATAATATGTTAGACCTGCGCATTTTGCTTCTCAGTCCCCAGTCTGCCAGCTACAAGCAACAAGAATAGCCGGCTGATCATACCCGATCTGTTACTGATACTTCGTGAAATCAAAAACATCAAGCATTGATATTTACTTAACGGCAATGGTTTCCGCCTGGCAATACGTTGTCGTCAGGCTATCCTTCCTATATTTTACCCTAGTATTTTAGCCTAACCTTCGGTGTTCTCGACAAAACAACCGCAGTACGGCATATGTATTAGTGTTTTTCGTCTTTGTCAAGCAATCACTTCTTCGATTGATCGCTTGACAAAGTTGGTCTGACAATTTCTCGCAAAATGAAATCGCTCCAATCCGGATAGGAAAGACATTGAACGCATGGGCCTCGAATCCCTCAGGATGTCGCAGCTGACCATCGCGGTCTAGCAGATTCAAGACACAGATCCATGCCAGGCATCTATCAGCCTACCCCGAACGTTAATGTTTTTACAGCTGTAGTCGAACGTAACAGTCAGTTAGAACAAAAAAAAAACTGCAATTCAGAAAAAAAACAAAGTACAATAATAAAAAGCGACGTAAAATCACCAAAAAAATTACAAAACAAAAACCAACCGTGCATTACCAGTGCTTCGAAGCTGGAGTGTCCAGTCAAAGGCTCCATGACCTCCAGTCGGGTGTCCGTCGAGGTACTTGGGACGTAGCCATCTGCGTGTAACTTGTAACTACGTGGTCAGTGTGTAGTGATGTTGCATTGTTCTTAGCTGCTCCAGATGTTCTCACCGCTGCCGGCAGAAGATGTTGTATTTGTAGTAGGGTGAAGTGGAAGCAAATTATGGACAAAAACACCAAAAAAATACCATCCATAAGCCTCAAGCAAGGGAATTACCATTTACCCGTAATTTATAGCTACCAAGAGATTTAGAAAAACTAGACGATAGAGCAACATAGTGCAGTTTGCATGATGGTAAAAATGTTTCGCTCTTTCATGAATTAAATGTTGAAATCTATTATTATTGTTATTGATTGATCTTCTGCGGCCACGTCGTTTAGACAGCGTGGCCGAAGATACAACGTATAATAAAAAAAAGGTTAACTTTTGCAAAAAAACATTCACGACAACCTCATCTGCCTCGATACAGCCTTATTCCTTTTATTAGCCACAATTTATGATTCTTTGTTTACTCACATAATAAATGAAGACTGCTTCATGTACTTGTGATACAGCCTCAAGTCGTCTATTAAATTACTATTTATATATAGCGAGAGAGAGGGAGAGTGAAGTGCACTACTTTCCGGGTCGGTCTAACTGCCCACATATCAGCTACCAATAGGTCGAAGAAGATTGGTCGTAAGAACAATATCAGGGAGAAAGGAACTCCAATACCCAAAACCGAAGCTTATCTAAAGATAGTGACGTGGTCTCGAATCTTTCCGTTAGAAAGCCACCGTTGTCGTGTCCACGCAATATACACGCTGATACAGCTGCACCCTGGACGTGAATGAAGGTATATTGTGATCCTGTTAGTCACGGGCCCGCAGAGTTCTTTGTGTCCGGCAACAGAAATAATGATATTCTAATTTCAGGAGTTTATTGGTTGAAGAGCAGACCTTGAAGCTTGAGATCTCTCCGCTTATATACATATGGAAGTAGATGGAAAATGCGGAAATAATTGCTAAAGACCCTATGGACAACAGCAAAATAAGGAACATACTTGCATTATACACCTAACGATCATAATAATAACGAGATTCATGAAGATGGGACTAATGATAAGAACAACCATATGGCTAATTATTGATAACAATAATAATATAGTATATATAATAACAAAAATATAATACATCATCATCAACAACAACAAGCATACAATTGTTTGACATCAAGAATAAATTGATCTTAATATTCGTTGATATTCTCCGTTTAGCTGTATAACAATGGCGTTTTTAATTATCACTTTAGATCGTCAGATAGATTTAGGAAAAGATCGCGCTTTTCATTCATCAGATTCGTGACTATTTTTTATGCCGTGGCACAACTTCGAATTGCGCGTAGTCCTCGTATCGCGTGTCCTTTATGCTGCTTAAACCAACGTGCCGGCCCTCCGAACGATTACGAGCTAATCCAATAACTCGTTCTCCTCTGGCTTTTCTGGTTCGACGGACTACCTCCCACCTTCCCGTTTGGTTAGCTTCGATTTAAGCGGTGTTAAGTATCGCAGTGGCTGACGCAAGCTTCACAGTGCATTTGTAAAAATGGCCGGTGAAATGTCTTTTGTCAAATTTCGAATAAGCATTCCTACCTCAACACGTTTTAGCACATCGACCTGTTCCGAAGTGTCCAATTGAATGGAGTGAACATATGAGCTCTGTCTCTATTACTGCCATCATTGTGGTTACAAGGATAAATATTCCGTTCTCAAATTGCGTTGTTCCTCAGCCAATATTCAGACGTATTAATACCACTGAAAAAGACGCACGATTTCAGTAGGAAATGGTCCAACTTGGCATCCATCAATTGGGGTTCTTGTCTAGCCTACCAGTATCTGTTTGCCCGCCTTTCACAAGCAGCAGCAGCAGAGAAGCTTACGAAGCTATTCGGTAACAAGAAGAGTGTTTTCCATTCGCCGGCGCCGTCCATGAACTGACACACATGCCGGTACACTGTCATTCGATCATAAACGGATTCTCTTTCCCTCTCCTGTGCTTCAGTGAGTCCTCAAGTTCCCTGTGGTGCTGCGCCGTTCAGTCAACAAAGTACTGTACACTAACGGACTTCGCCTGTTCGCTTGGTGCGTGAAGAGACCTGTGGCCTTGAGAGTGGGTCACGGTTTCATTGGTATATACTGCCCTCTCTCAACGCGGTGTGCACCATGGTAAAGTTCAGTGATGATTCGTGGCTATCAGTACCGACGGCCTAGATCCGCTAAACATCAGGGGGGAGCCACCATCAACGTAATCTGTCTACCGTGTTGACCCGCAAACGAGAACGAAGTGTATCTCGTATCTCACGTACGTACGAAGGTGCAGTACAAAGGGCTTTGTGTAGACCAAAGTAAACCTGTAACTGGTGGCGCCCCCTTGTTCACAGTGTTCAGTATTGGCGTAGCAGTGACATGAAACAGGGGAGTAAAACTGGGAAGACAATCATTGTCCATTAATCCAATCACATGGAGCTAGTAGCGGGACGTTCAGTGTAGAGTTGTAATGCAGCGTACCAGTATAGGCTTTGCGCAGTTGATGTGAGGTCTCCGATGAGTCACAGACCTGTACCTATTTATGTGACAGAATCCTCTACGAATGTCATATGAGCGACGTTCAAATGACTCTGTTTAGCAAACCCTTGGCTGAACTTCAGAGTCTCTGCTGAAGTGCATCATCACAGTGTGGTTCGCACCGCAGGTGAAGTGATTTTTACCCTACCTTTGAGTGATTGAGCGAAAACTGCAGAGGACATTTTTTTTAATAATTCTTAGGGATTGACAGCAATAAATTAGCATCCCCAAGTACATAGTCACATATGACGGGTTCCTTTAAGGTAAGTTTTGTTGATTTTACCGAAAGTGCAACTTTTTCTTTAATTGCTGCTCTAAATTCTTGTAGTTACTTTCGACAACGCTCGATTATGTGTAACTAATTACAGCAAAAGTGGTGGGTCAGTTATCTTCTTGTAAAGACTTATTTTGTTAGATGACCTAAATTAAGCCAGGCTTGGACAAATATCTTGAACAGCAGCAGATAAGGGGATCGGCGGGGTGTACAAAGGTAAAAAAGCGCGATATTTGAATAACAGGCATCGTGACGTATTCCTTCGATTCTCGTTGCTCGAAGAAGCTTTGATCGCCGGTTACCCTGGGGCTTGCCTATTGCCAGTTCCAAACACGACAGGGAACTTCGATCACATGGAAGCGGCGGCTAGCAAGTGGAGTCGAACAGAAAGCTTTCTCGTAATTCATGTATAGATACGTATTGCGTTTATATGTGTACATCATATACCTAAAGTAATAAAAAATGTTCAATACGGCCTATTTATCGGAATTAAAGATGTCATATCTATGTCAAAATCTGTGTACGTATATACATATAGGGTACGGCATCTAAATTAACCGAATGTTTGTCTTAACGGGCATACGTTCATCCACTATTTTTAGAATTGAAAAACCTATTTTCCCTGGAACCGTAGAAGCCGTAGACTCGCCACAATAAGTCGTTTGTGCAATTTGAACGAAAACGAGCTACTATACGGTCTCTCTGCGCTCTATGAACCCCCTACGAAACCCGCTCTCTGCCCTATTGTCAGTTTTCATGCCGCTCCCAAAAAACTAAAGTAAGATCTCCATGAGGTAAACCGGAAAACCCTCAATAAACTTTAGATTGAAAGGGCCAATATCACTTAGCACATGATTACTGTTAAAGAAAAAAAACTTTTTACAAATTAGTCTATTACTATTTACTCTTGCTACAAATTAGAGACTAGTTAATTATTTAGGCCTTAAATCAAAGCTATAATTACAGTGAGTACTGGCTATATTAAATAAATACTACTGACAAGTTGTTGGAATATCTGTTTCTACACTCTTAAGACTCATTTTTTTAAAGTATTTATTTATTTTTTTTAATTTTACATTTCTTCAATGTCTCGATTTAAGTGGAACATTTTGTATGTGTATCGGGTGCATTGTTATCATTCAAATGCGACTCAATGGAAGGTCAGATCTGAGTTTTTTTTATTTTAAATTTGCTGATACTTGAGGGCGGTAACAGACGGATAATTCTAAATAGTTCTATCTTGGTCTTTGTTGTACCTGTTGATAAATGAGATCTATAGCGGCCTTCGGGAACTCAGGTACGTGACGGGTTTCGGTAAGCAAAGAACATCGTTGCGTTTGTTTGTTATAGTTTTTAAACATACGTATGAAGCAATGCTTAACGGAAGTCCAGACGTACAACTCCAAACCTAGTTTTTGAAGGCCGAAGAGGCGACCTTACATGCAAATAGTTTTTCGAGAATGCAGGAACTATTTTAGAAATATAGGCAATTCTGGTCCTGAAAACGAAGGGTTCTAAATAGCTTAGTATAATTTCGATGTAAGACGCGGATGCGCGACATAAATTTTACGTCTCAGATCATTAAACCATACGTCCGAACGAATATAAGGCGAGTTCTTTATAAATCTATGTAGAGTATTGCTGGGAATTTTCTCAACTTTGTCAATGTTGCGATACACAAGTGACATTTAAGTTTCATGCAGAAGCCCAGTAGGTAAGTTAAACAAGAAAGGCAAGTTTCTGAAATTGCAAAAATTGAGTAATCTAATTGATATGATTTGTAATTACCGAATGCTTAGCCTTATAGATTTCGATGTCAGAGTTGAACAGGGTGATCTAAATACGATAGTCGTTGCTCTGTTTTTACCAAGTACCACCCCGGAGGCACGACATGAAAAAGAAGGACACTTTTAAAGTTTCTTTTTGCGACAACTTCAACAAGTCTCTTAAATTACTTTTAATTGTATAAAAAGGCGGTAGTTTGTCCACATAATGGATTGAGCGAAAGCTCGTTTGCGGTGCTCTGTCCTCTACTACCGTGTCTATACGTGTACAGTATATAATAACAACAGCTTGCCTCACGGCACATAGTAGTTTCTTTGGGCACAAGACCGTATGTCTAATTTGAGGGTCCGAGAACTACGGCCCTGACCATTTGCAAACCATATACATCTATACATCTCATGCGACAGCCGTTTTCTTTTTTTTTTATAGACATGTTGAATCGCATTGATACATCGGATTTGGTTATGTCCAAGGATACGGTTATTGGCCAGTTCACGAATGTTGTAATAAAATCGATCGTATTAGAAACAGTCAATTGTGTATTTTTGCTGTCAGTGAAGCCATACTGAATAGGCGGGCATAGTGTTATATTTAGGTAAGCTGTGCGCCGATAAAACGTTAAGAAAAGATTTGTGACAGATCGGTTTGTTTTCGTTCAGCGATAATACGGTCGATATCTTATCAAAGGAACAGGTGCGTATTTAGTCACTATTGATAAGTATAACTGCTGTAGATAAAAATCGTAGGGGTTGCTTAAGGCTACTTGAACAGAATGCGTGTTACAGGCCGACGTGAATTTGTCTTAGGTTCCATTTCTAGCTTAAGCTGATTATCTAGTAATATCGATCCAAACATAAATGCATTCGTTCGTATTCCATTCAAACCGGATTACTTGTTTATGCTGAACGAGATCCACGAACTTCATAACTTACACCGCGTAAGTCGTCGAGAGGTTGTCTGTTAGCAGAACATTTAACTACGATTAGTTTTGTCATCTTGATTAGATACTGTCTTTACCGAAGAAATATTCGGCTTTAAATATCCAAACTTAGTATGGAATACGCCCTTTGCCCTTCGAATGTGAATGATGTAGTAAGGGCTTCAAGGGGGATCGGTTCGATAGTTCAACGGTATTTGACATAAACCAAAAAAATTAAACTGTCTGTATGAATTCGGCTAGTTTTTAAATCGGGCGAAGTAAGCGGCATAGAAACTTTTGTGGGAAACTCATAGATAACGATCTTCACCCTTATGTAGTGAGAGTCTGCATAGAAGCGTCCTCGGACTGCGGAAGGACAGCCCCACCACAATAAAAGAGCATATTCTAGTAATCGCCGAAACAATGAAACAGGTCCAGGGATCTGCGCTAGTCACCGTGCCAGTCAATGTGTTGAAGAGTAAGCTCCCCTAACGAAGCTCACGGTTGGAAACGGGACGTAGAGATAAAGTCGTCTGAAATAATAGTAGCGATGTTTGCAGCGCCAATCGTTAATGTCGAGCAGGATAATATTGCATTGGGTAAAGTTACATTCATTACATCCTTCCGCTTCTCTCGTCTATCGCAGTTATTTGGGTATATAGCTAGAAAAAGTGCCTTCTCAGATCATACTGGACCAATCAAACTAGTTCATCTTGCCAAAATGGTTTCACAGGGAAAGTCCTGCAAAGATGTAAGCATGCATACTTTGTTGATTTTTTTTTTTAATTAAATTTTTGTTTTTCTTAACTAAGAAGTTGTCAAAAACAGCCTATTTCATTGGGTCATTATAAATTTTGTGCCAAATTTAAGTAACAAGAGACTTTAATTTTTGCTTTTGCTAACTGCAATTTCGTTAATTACTCATATTTTCTGACCTGAAGATCAGATTAGTCATATTATGACGTTCCTGCGCTGAGGAAAGGAGAATCGAAAATATTTTTTTTTATTATTAGTCATGGTTTTGTTCGAAGCTTTGTCAGCGGGTCGTTACTATTAATAAAAAGGCTCGGTACTGCATTTACTTTATTAGTACTGCTATGATCTTTCTAAGAGCTTAGGCAGGCTCTAAGTGCTCCTGAAGTCTAATTTATAAGACACTAGGAATACATAGGCAAATGAGCGTGACGACACTAAGACTACCGGATACTGAAGTTTCGGCTACCGAGTGCGGAGCTGCGTATAGAGCCAATGTTGTTCGCTGAACATTCAACATAATCTCACGCGGTGTAACCACGAAACTTCTTCAATGGTAAAGTGGGCCGTTAAGGCCTACAAGATAAATCAGGGAAAACGACCCAACTCGTTCGCACGCGTTTTAACCACTAGTGGCTGACATCGTTTTTCGAAGGTCCACGCGATTAGATTGATCTGTGCCAAGTTAACTATCCTCTACTACCGTATACCCTAAAACCCCCTTAACTCGTAAAAACTCAACAAGCATACATAGAAAAGTATAATAAGTATCACATTCCGGAAAAAGAAATGAAGTTCTTTTATGGAATAGTTTATCTGTGCGTCTGGTGTGCTTGACATATAATTAGTTGCCATAGTTCTGAAAGAAGATCGTTTTCCCGCTTGAATACATTTAGACATGGTCAGCGTATGGCATAATAGCATCTCAACCGTTTTTCCTAAAGTTTTCCTGTCTAACGGAAATTTCTGTGCGTAAGGATGACGCCGACATTTTTTCTGTAGCATCCAACATTAGGAAACATATTACGCTATGTTTTTTTGTGAAATTTTTTTCTTCAAGAGATTTAATAGGGCGTTCGTCATTCTCAAAGCCGCTGTAATAAGGACTCTGCGTCAATTGATGTTTCACCAAATATAGTGACGCTCACATTTTAAATCACGCGGCTTTGGCACATTCTATCTAACCTTAGGGTCCTAGATGTAGAGTTGATATTAATAAGCTGAAGTCCGTTGGACCCAGATGTCTCGGCCTTGTCCTGCCGTAGGAACCTTTTAGAGACGCATGTTTTTTTCAGTTATTCATTTTCGAACCTCAAAGAAATTCTTCCCAGACTCCATTCTGTTCTGTATCATTGACGATCACGATGTTGCAAAGGGATTGCAGACTTTGGCGGAGAGGTCTTAAAGGCATTCAATCTGCATTAATGAAATGGGAAATTTAGCTGACTATTAATAAAGTAGTTTAGCTTTTTTTTAGCGAATAGCTTAACAGCATCAGAGAAAGGTTGCATTAATCCTATAAAAGTAAATTTATTGGGTCCTTCACAATATTGGATATAACCTAAAATTTTTCGTTCTAGAAGAGCGATAAGAGACATACAAAAGGAGAATACGTACACTGAAATAATAGTTTTAAGTAAGAAAAGCAAGATTACTAAGAATCTAAAAAGATATGGAAGGAGCTTAAGCTCTATCATCGATTCATCTACCATTTTAATTGAATAAAATAAGTTAAGTGAAAATTATACTCATATCAATTTGTCAATTGAATCTATGATAATGATATTTAATTTTTTTTTCTTGAAAAAAAAAATTTCTTCGAAAATTTAACTTGGAATAGGCTAAAATTTAAGTAAAAGAACCTTTTACAGGGCTCTACTATATAAAATACATTGAGCCAATAGAAGTTTTATCGGTATGAATAGTTTAGATTCTCCTGGTGAGCCGACGGGCGGATTACTCGATCAATCTCTATAATATTTTTTTCGATAGACCCATTAAGCGTTTTGTGAATCGTGCGTTAGCATCAAATAATGTATTCGTAAGGGCGCGGAATGTATAGTGTCGCATACAGGCCCGAAACAGGACAACAACTACATCAACTACGCCGTATATATGCTAAAGAACTTTTCACAGCTCTGTGGTATATAGCAAAATCGACCGACCGCTTTGTCCGCAATAGATTGCGGACAAAGCGGTCGGTCGATTTTTAAAGAGTACAACAAAGAGCTTTTAAGAGGTTCCCTATCGATATTCTGTTAAACAGCAAGGACAAAAACAGATTCACGACCTAGCAAGCATTCTGTAAGAGAATTCTACTTACACTTTTATCTTATAGTATATTGAATTTGGCCTATCCAAAATACCTTCAAATTATTTGCCAGTATCCATTGTTGAGGCTGCGGAACTGCATTTTTAGCATATATTCTATTGAATGTCTTCCCTTCATTGTCAATCGAAATTCTAACCAATTGGTCATGCGTACGCGGATGTACAACTAAAACACAGGTTTAAGCATACCTTAAAACGATATTTAGATACAGACAAGCAACAGTGTTTGAACAGCATATTATCAAACGTAGCGTATTATGATAACTAACTGTTACTATTGCTTCTCTTTCTAGTACACCTAGAGACCAGGGTTTGACACTTCTTCACTGACTGCGTTTGCATGTGAGCCTCCACTGAACTATTGTCCGCCCCCACATTTGATTTGATCGGTTTCCGAAGTTGGGATTTGCCGGTGGCGGCGTTTTCGTAGTCATCAAAAACGTGAGTCGCCTGAATAGCAGTCATAGCTGTAGCTTTAGTGGATTAGGCATACCACGTATCTTGTACTTCAGCCTATAGTCGTTTACAAGGACGCACACGGCGTGCATCCAAATGAGCTAGCGCCGATCAAAGCATTGAGTGCAAGTGCGTCTCTAGGACCTTGGGGGCGCGACACACACTAACAAACTGGCCAACAGTCTCCAAGTTCATGTAGACTAGACATCACTGTTCAGAAATATGCACACATACAGATAGAGGAATGGTAGTGGTTATTTTGCTAGCCTCAGCCGCTTGAGCCCCTTCTTTGAAGAGATCTCGAGATGAGGGCATCCCGTGTGTATTAGCCAACCTGCTAACGGCCATAAGCTGGAAAAAACCTCGCATTCTCTCCTCAGGTACACACAGGCGACCCGGCTATGCCGTCCTGGTTCGAAGTAATCGGTAGATATGCAGACGAGGCTCGAGGGATAGGTGTCCAGATCACCTTTGCCACACCGTCCCTCCACGCGTCTCTACGTTACCAGCATTGCCATCACTTCTGTATTGGCGTTGCTCAGATTAGACGGACCCCGTATTCTTTTGCCCACTTCCATCTAGGAGGCGCCCTTGGGGCGGCCAATGGCACAGAGTTTAACTCTCCAACTTTACCGGCAGGTTTTGCCCTCGCCAAGGCCATGTGATCACTACCTAGAGGCAAGTGCACGCTTAGTATCTGACGGGCCAACTATGGTAGGACCAGCCGTAGGGATGGCACTATCCACCGGGGTTGCCTAGCACTCGCCAAAGCTGTCCAAGGTTATCCATAGTCCATATTGGCCTTGAGGGGAAGTGCGCCTGAAGCTGCATGAGAGCTAGCAGGAATCCCTGTATCGCTGCGCCGGTCTGCTTCTGTGACCGCTAGTTTGATCCTGTGCAGATACTTGTCGCTGCCTGGTAGAGACTTTACACGATGGACACGGGTTAAGCGGTTGTCACCACTCCGTGCCATCCATTGTAGTCTAAAACGTTTACAGAGAGAGGAAAGCGCGCTTGCTGACTGTCCGGCGGGCGATGGATTTGCCTTGTCCTTTTTTTAATAACGTTTTATTCGTTGGCATGTGAAACCCTATCGGTACCATTGCCGTCCTGCGTTGTCGCAACGTACACTCTAGGTCCCAATGTATGTCATCCTAATAGGTACCTTATCATCATGCCTAGCAGACTATATTCTCACGGTGTAAAATACTCGCATTGTTGTGACTAATCGTCACGTTTCAATGTACATTCGCGACGTGTGGTTCCGTGTTGATGGATAAAGTAAATATGCTCTGAATTTCGAAATAAATTGTTACATTGGTTGGCTTACACTGTTTACTAAACTAATTAAAATTGAACATTTATTAATACACCATTAATAAAGCAATTATCGTGGAGATGTTTTTTTTTTTGGCAATAGAGCTAGATTACAAAACGTTTTTATTTACACAGATTGTGTAATATGTGCCGTTGGCAAAACTCTGAACAATGACATTTGGCCTCTTTAGACCAAAGGCTTGCTCGTTTGGCCTACGATCTCTTATTCGTACTGTTTCTGCTAACTACGCTGTTATTTACACATATGCGGGTTCTACGCATAAAATTGGATCTCACCAAATCTATTTTCGATAAGCCTGCGCGAGTACTAAAATTTGAATGGCAGAAGAAGTCGAAGACCATGCCAAAGGCTATGCATAAGTGCATGATAAAATTATAGATAATTTTAATATATATAATAATATAGATAATTTCTCGAGTTAAATAACGTCAATTATATACGAAATGCATATATACGATAGATAATCATTGCATTTCTAGAAAGACTAATCACGCTTTTTATGTCGACCTCCCAATTTTTATTCGGATCCCATCGTGCATGTTAATCCGAAAAAAAATACTGTTAAAAATTTTGCGTTCTAAGTAGAAAAGGACAGTGTTAGTATGAGGGTCGCCCATAGCCAACAGGTACTTGTTCCATTGGCAGGGTCTCGGCTAAGGCGGAGGCCCTTATTAAATCTACGGGTATAGCAACGATAGCTCCAATCGACCACCTATTCAATGGATGATCACCACGAAGCTGATCCGAAGGCCGGGCCACTGCTACGAGTGCTGCGCTGACCGTGTAAGCACTATCGCGCGTTGAAGAGCACGAAGATCGAAACTTCCCAGAATTTCTAGGCAGCGAATTATGAATGCTATATGGGTAGCAGCTGGGTCGAGGATACATAATTCACTTCAGCAACAAGCCAGTTACTTTCCTGGTAATTTTCTGTGACAATCTTCTCTTGTGTGCCTTATACCTTGTGTCTTTTGGGGACGATATAGAATCGTCGGGCGGTCCTATTTGTACCTAATTTTAGATCACTTACACTAGCTTGTTGCTCGTCGTTATCTTTGGTGATTAAGTAACGGCTCACAGGTACTATAGCGTTTATACAATTTCGTACGAAGTTACAACCATTTTATTTAAGAAAACCTAACTGATTCTTTGTGGCGATTTACTAGCAACGTTTTTAGCCGTTAAATTAATGGACGTGAGAAGTAATCTAGGTTTTAAACTAAGGGTAAATTCACTTCGTATTGTGCCGGCAGCCAGCCTGCTAAGGCATTCCTTAATAATTCCTTTCTAACTATTGTAATACCGTAACCAAGATCGCTACATTTCTTACATAGTGTGTGAATAAGATAATTACATCCAGTAGTTTTAGGTTCGACCATTTTTATGGCTGATCCCTTTAAAAAAAAAAACATATTTATCAGCAGTTCTGATAAGAATATATCGTCAACACTCCACTTAATTTGAGCAATCGAAACGCTTAGTTGTTTGAAAACCGCGCAGTAGTGCGGGCGATCAAGCTCGCATCTCATACCTTTCAGAGACTCGAGAGCCGGAAATGGTACGGCATCCCAGGCAATCGAGGGTCGGTAAAGGGAATTGTTTAAAACGTCCTAGGAACCCTTGGATCATGTCCGTGAACACGGATATAGGCATAATATGCGTTAAGAAAGTAATGGTATTTTCTGTTATGTACCTCATCTACACAGGGATGTGCCTGCTTTATTATACGCTGAGTGGAAGCTCATTTCCGTATCCATTCCCTTCCCCAAGCGTCGATCTATACGAATGAGCTATTTTAAAGGACAATTGAAATTTAATAGATAAGGAATTAAAAGATAAAAAGTTAGTTGATTCCCTCTTTTGGGTCACGCTCTTATCAGTATGACACTCTGGCTTGTACGGCACATAAGTCGCTTAATTAACAAAAAACAAGTGAAATGAAATGTGTTCCACACAGAGCATTTAGGCCTCTTTAATAAGAAAAAAAAAAAAAAAACACTGCAATAGCTTTGTATTTTGCTTAATAATGAGGGGTACAGCACATATTGGTGATAACAAGGGCAAAGCCATTTATCCTATAACCTATCTAAGCAAGTAGAGCGTTACTGAAGGTAAGCCTGCCACAGTTAGCCCTCTGCTGTCTGGGTAACAACACCGTGTGCCGGATTCGCGTGCCTACAAGTGTCTAATATAATCATTTCTGTTCACAGTGGGTATCAAAGGAGACATTTGGTCCTTGACATGATCTCTACTAGCCGAGGTAACATCCACTTAGAGCGCTGGTAATAACTGCTGACCGACCACCGTGCTTACATTTTCGGCAACGGACTACCAAAAACAGGTCAGCTTATGAGGAACTTCGCACGGTCAGTCTTAGAGCACTTCTATCAGACTCAAGCGTGCTGAATAGATATATAGGCTTTTAAATTATACGTAATCGCCATATATTGTAAGTTAACTTTCTTTATTTTCAACTGACAAACTCATTTATTTACAAAAAGGAGGGGCATACAATTGGATATATACATAGTTGCTAGGCTTTGATTGTCGGCTTTTGATTGTTTAAATTTGTGAAAGTCTTCTTGTGACCAAGGATCAATCAGAAATGAACTATTTTAGGTAAATCATAAACATTCAGGATAGTGCTTTTTCCCGAGAATGCTTCAGCTGTACTTGGAACGACGCGCGTTCCAGTCTCTCCTTAACCCACATCTGAATTATATCCTGCAGTGTGCAATTCGAACGGCAAAACGGAATATTGTGATCAAAACCTAAGGACATCAATAAAGCACAACATAAGAGGCTCAGTAAAAAACGTTTAGTAAGAAGTCTGTGGCATCGGTGAGCTTGAGTTCATTGAAATTACGCAGTGATAATATTAATCACACGGTAAAGTATAGATATTGGCCGCAAATTTCAGGTACTGATTTTTTTCAACGATAAAAATTATCTATAGTGCCTATAAACTGGATCAGACGTTCCTCACATCATTGTCTTAACCGATAATTGCCAGATACCTTCGGACTGTGTGAAGCTTTGATGAAGCCGGCGGGCTGATATAAGGGCTATATGATTAATAGTCAAGGCGCACTAATTGAACCGAAGGCATTGTCAGTTTTACTCGCATATAAGTACGCATGTAAAAGCCACATTCAATAGTAAAAATCGCCCGCGGAAATAGCCCAGCGATGAAAGCTGGAAATAAAAACAAAATTTCAATAGTGCAATTATGAATGAGTGGACGACAGGTATCCATTAGCAACCGTTTCATGAATTTCCCAAGGGCAAAAGTGTTTGCTTAGCCCGAAGGTCACAGGAATAATTTAAGGCTTAGCTGTGCATAATCTCTACGACCTACAAAAATGCTAATAACATACCGGTTAGTGAAACTGTAGCGGTGAAGATACAACCATCCGAGAGCACGGTAACGCAATTTTGTGGATTCCTCGTCTACAAATTTAAAGTATTGCAGATACAACTATTGTCTTCGGTAACTTCACCATCGTCACGTAACCATTCAATTGTTGGCAATGATCGTAAGCACGATAAACTCAATACACCGTGTACAATATACGTTACGTAACGGCACTTACAAGTTTTTGTCTCTTTTCGTC
Source organism: Varroa destructor (assembly GCF_002443255.2). Classification (NCBI taxonomy): domain Eukaryota; kingdom Metazoa; phylum Arthropoda; class Arachnida; order Mesostigmata; family Varroidae; genus Varroa; species Varroa destructor. The sequence continues at coordinate 22,320,275 of NW_019211459.1, forward strand.
ATTATATAACAAAAAATCAAAATTCCACGACAATTGTCGTTGTCAATAAGAACAGACGACAGGCAGGCAGGCTTCCGTGCAGTCAAACAGCGAAGCCAATAAAGTCCGTGCTCGCTAGTCTTCTGCTGCCTGGCGCCATTCTCCAGCAGAACACTCAGGACACTGGACCCCTTAGGAGGCGATCAAAGCTCTTGGAGAGTGAGCTTTGCAGAGCACCGAACGTATTGGGCGCTTCCACCCGAGCCGCCGCCGCTATCGTCTGCGAGTGGAAGCGCTAGGACGGGAAAGGGGAAACATTGATCTAAGCATAGGAAAAGACCGAATAAGATCCGTCGAACATCGACTTGGAATGTCGGCCAACTTGTCAAGCTTCTGTCTGCTGCTACGCCGTCGCCGCGGAGCCCCAGATGTGATTGCTGCTGTTGTTGCTACCCGTACACTATCAGTACTCGCACAGACCAAGCGAGGTTTCCTTAGCCCAGTCCGATTTTCCCTATCGAGCGACCCCTACCAACCGGCATGTCGTACCAATGGACGAAGTCTGTTGCCGCGACCCCTGAAGACGGGGGCGCGCAATCGGTTCTTTGTGGAGCCATCGGTGATCTTTGCCTGCGACAAGACGCACGCCCGGCTTCGGCCCAGGCCCCAGCCCCAGCCTGAACCACAACGACGATTTGCTCCTGCCAGCCATCGCTAGAAACTCCAGCTTCTTTCATTGTTGTCCCCCTACACGATGAAGATAACGTTGCGGTTGTAACGAAGTCAATTGTAGATGCCGACGTTCGAGCTTCCATGTTCGCTGCAGTCCGACGGCACGGCGGTCACTGCCAGCTTCCCAGAATGGAGCGGTGCTAGGACCATTGCTACTAATGCAGCTGCGACTGTTTTTCCGACCACACGACAACAACAGCCGCCGGCGGTGGACGACTACTATAGACAGGCACAAAGACTGCAACTGTTAGGATGCCCTATCACGCCCAGGAGGCGGTAGAGTGAGAGACACCGAAGGATGGAGAGTGAGAGAGCGACGATTGTGAGAAGCGAAGAAACATCGAGGCATTTGTGCTCTTTTTTCGGGTACTTGCATCCATTCTAATGTTCCTGGCTGTCTTCTTGCAGCGGCTAGAATCGGGGCGCTCCCTTCGCTTTGATCCGTCCGACGCAGCAGTTCCCTCGAGCGGCCACTTTCACCGAGGCTCGAGTCATCATTGAGAGGTTTGTGATGTAGCATCTAGCAGCAAAAGATCGCGAGAGAATGGAAACGAAGAAAACGGAAGAAGGAGTAGTCGCGGTTTGAAGGTCCTTTTTTCGACCGCTTCCTACATCCAGATCTCTAACAGGACCGCTCAGAAGACCTTGGGGGAGTTGTGGAGCAACGACTGAGCGAGCGATATATCGAGACATCTCAACCAACTGACGGACCTAGAAAAAAAAAGAGAGCATAAACCTAGAGAGTGCGCATGTTTTGCCACAGGGCAAAGTCGAATAGCGCTGCCGGCATTGGCCATCGCTCAAAGCTACTGCAACTAAGCAAGAAGAAAGTCATTGAAAAGCTGGCGATTGGTATTGCAGCGAAACTGGCGGCATCGGCAAAGGATCGTGGGGTTCGTTGTATCTGACGGTCGCTTACTTGGCCA